>NC_026158.1:1744866-1768189 GCF_000512975.1 Sesamum indicum
GAAGTCATCAATCAGAATAAAGAGAATAGTAAATATTAAGCAGAAATGTAGTGCAAGTGTAGGACTATAGTGTGTGCTTAAACTTTGAAGCTCAATCAGATCATCAAAATTCAAATAAAATGCAAAAGCTAATATATTATATCTCCTTGTTATAGTTGCAAAACATGTCCTCATATGTCTTCAACCTTTGTTGATCCTCACTTGAAATAAGCACTGACCCACTTACATCGCTGTATAGGACCAAAAGACTCAGGTATTGATTTATAATTTTCCATAAAAGCAGTGAGACTCTACAGAAGGACAACTAAGAAACTTCAGGATGTCTCTTACTTAAGAAACAGCATGTTTCTTTTCATATATAAAAAGTAAAGCACACGTCCAGAGACACACCTTGATGAATGCCTCTGGATATGGGCAGTTCTGTTTGCTAGATAATCTCAGAGTGCATTCAGCAGCAGTGCGACCATCACGAAGTGCCACAGCCTTGAAAAACTCCAATAGGTTGTCTCGATCCTTCTTAGAAAGTTCAGCCGTCATGCCTACGTCAAGGAAAATGACGTGAGGCCTTGACTTAAACAGAGATTTTCCTGATCTTTTGCTCCGTAATTCTCTAACAAGAATGTTTCCAGGATGCATGTCTGCATGAATGAAATTGTCCACCTAAAATAGAAAGAGTTAAGTGCTATCAACCGAGTAATTTAGTTCAGGTTTGTGCACAATGTTGCATAGTATTGTCTAATCCAAGTGCAACAAAAGTACAAAGACAACTCAAACAGTGCTCCATAATGTGGGGTGCAATGTAAACTCATCTAGAACATATCATAACACAGTAGGAAAGCTATACAGTAGCTTTTATAGACTAATCTGATAATGACCTTTGTCATTACATGGGCCAGATTGGAGTATTACTCTTGAGTAATAGGTGCTGGTACCATTTATCAATTGCATATTCTGATATGTGATTAAGCAACATGAGTGCTCTTTAGATTGTCAAATCAACAAGAAGTGGATTCTGGCATAATCCAAAAATTTTACCAAGAGCATCTTTAGGAGAGCATGAGTTCCAATATGAGCAAGTCCTGTTTTAATGTGTTCATGTCCTTCGAGCTTGTCAACATAATGCAGGATACTTTCTCCATGCTCATAAGTTTCCACCAGAACAGCTGGATGTACCAAAGGGTATAAAGGTTTTGGAAATGAGACATCTTTCCAGTGGCGGAAATTGTAGATAAACCGACTCAAATTAGCTGCCTCCCTTGCAAGATCGACTTGAGACATCATGAAAACAGCAAACTGTTGTATGCTTTCATCCAGTCTTAACCACTTCAATGTAGGGACGAATTTTGAAATTTTCGCAAATAAATTAATTAATAGAAAATCTCTTCGGATTGCTTCACCAACACCAGGATGTCTGACTTTTACAGCAACAAGCATAGGCTTAATGTGCTGTTGAGAATATCTGAATCTCAAAGTAGCTCGATGAACTTGAGCTACACTGCCAGATGCCACAGGTTCCTCTTCAAACTTATCAAAAATTTCAGTCAGCCGGCGGCCGAATGCCTTCTCTACTGTGCTTTTTGTATATGCAAAGCTATGTGCTGGTGCTTTAGTGTGAAGTTCAGAAAGCTCATTGCATAGATCATTTGGGAACAGATCAGGCCTTGCTGCAGCCCACTGGCCCCATTTGATAAATGCTGGACCAGCCTTTTCCAATGTTTGGCGGACAATGCGAAGCCATGACCTCCTGAACTCAATGCCAAGGCAATCAGCAAACGGAGCCATCACTATGCAAGGAGAAAACAGAATTACTAAATGAATGGCCCTCAGAACAAGTATCAGCCCCTCTAAAAGAGAAAAGATAAGTGAAGCCATATAAACATGCCCATCTTGTGCATGCATGTAGAGAGTATCTTTTATGGGTAGGTATTCTGCATGTGCCAAACTTCTTTGGCTCCATGCCAACTCTCCAATAATGAAGGCCAGAATCCCAGGTGTTAGTAGGTGTGACCGAGACAAAGCGAGGCTCACTGCACATGCTATCCTACTTATGGGCGGCAAAATTGGTCCATTATAGGAATATATTTCGAAAAGCTTTCTCCATGCAATTTGGGCACGATATGAAAGTCCATAACTTGTATATGACGAGTGGATACTTTTACACCCTTTACTCTTTTGAAATATCTCCTTAACTTCACGTAATATGTGTGAAGAAAACCCTCCACATCGGACATTGCAGTGTGAGTAGAATCTGCTTCTGTGACAGAGTCCAATAGGAGCTGATTTCCGACAATGATTTATCTCGAGACTCCAAGTCCTCACATTCGGGTAAAGGGATTGTGCAACCCTCCTAACACTGTCAGTAGTAGAAATCAGCACTTTTTGCAAGATCCAATAAATGAAATCAAAAGCATATCTCGTTCACATTTCAAACGCCAATCATAATTACGTTGAAAGAGCATCTTTAAAATGAATGGTGGCAGAATCTGAATCTGCGAGGAATCAATTAATCATTAAAATTTTGATTACAAAATAAACTCAAGTTCATAATTAGCACAACAGTCTTCTAAAACCTTCTCAACTGAAATTAGCTCTAGGAAATCACAGTCTAAGAGAAGGTCAGTCACTGAACCAGCTTCCTTCAGCTCATGTGTAGAAATCACAATGCTTAACATTTTTGTTTTCCATGCTTCAGTAATTGATACTAAGCTCCGGTAATAAGCAAGTAATCAATAAAGAAGACTGGATCAACACTCTGTATTCTGCAATCGTAACAAACTACATAGAAGAAGAGCAAAGACATTACAGGAGTTACCTTGAAATGGCCATGGGAATCAGGTGCAGTCCGGTGAATACTGCGCCGAAGACGAGACAAACTGGCAAGCATTTTCTCTTCAGTACGAGTAATTCGTCGTCAAAGGAAAAGTCCCGGGGACTCTACGCATCGTCGACGGCCGATTCCGGTCACTATGTCGCAAACTCAGGCGGCTGAAAGCTGAGACCGGAGTAAAGGAGCTCTTAGTTGCGGGTTTACCTTTTACCGTAGATTGAGGGTTACTTATATGGATGGATCCGAGTCCCGAGAAAATGTCATGGATAGCAGACTCGGATCCAAACCGGACCTCAGTTGTAGATTGAGGGTTACTTACTTATATGGATGGATCCGAGTTCTGAGACAATGTTTCGATCATTGGTAGCACACCCGGATCCAAACCCGACCGAATTGCAACGAGCTTATGCTTGTTCCAACTCCCCAGACAGCTTGGTTTTATCTTATTAAATTAGTACACGTGGCTCATTTAAGTGAGCATATAACAATTAATTTTAAATTTAGAAAAATATGAGAAACTATTCAAAAACAAAAAAAAAAAAGAAAAAAAAAAGACAGAGAACAACAAGGAATTGTGGAAGTTGAATAAGGTTGTAAATTATTCCAACTAGTCGAATATATTATTGTTAAAAATTATTATCAAGTTTAAAAAAATTACTTTTGAATTTGGTTTGAATTGATTTAATCGAATTCAAACGAATTTTAAATGGATCAAACATAAATCGAGTTCGAATAATTTAATATTTTAAATATATTTCATTATTTTTACACTAGTTGAATTATATTTATTATTTTTAGATAGAGATATATTATATTTATGGGTTAATCACAATTAGCCCCTTTTAAAAATATAAAATTACACTTTTCCTCATAAAAGTTTCAAAATTATATTTACAATACCTCGGAGAATTTACTGTTTACACCTGACCTCCTTTTATTAGTGTTTTAACAAAAATATTGACGTTAGCAAAATTGTATAAATTTTCAAGTTTATCTCTTATTTAACATTTTCATGTAATAATTTTATACTTATAAAAATATAATGATGTTAACCTCACACCACATATATATATATATATATATTATATTTATCCCTTTATATGTATAAAAATATACATAAAACGTGAAATGGGATGCAAAATTAAAAAACTCATGCCTTGTTTTTTTTGTTAACGTCATCATTTTTCGTTCAAATCCTAATGAAAGTATAAAGAAAGAATTTTTAAAGAGTGTGTGAGTGTAATTTTAAAATTTATTTAGAAAAAAATATAATTTTATATTTTTAGGATGAATCTAAGTATAATTAATCTAATAATTATTGATTATTCATAAATCATTCCAAATAAATGATTCATTAAAAACCTGACTCCATGCCCAAGTCCTTAATTCAGAATCTCAACAATCTATCACACCATAATCGTAAGGTCCAACTTCGACCATATAAATATATATATTTTGAGGTTAAATATATTTTTCATCAAGAACGGATCTAAAATTTAAAGTCTTGGAGGGGTTGAGTTGAAATTACCAGCAAAAAAAAATTATCAATAACTTTTAATTTTAATTTACAAATAATTTTAAATTATAATTAAAATTTATTATAAACAAAAGAGATCAGTGACTTCAAGTCATATTTAAGCAACATCGGAATCGCAACATAATCCATAGAGCAATCTTTTAGGGATTGTTGGTAGTTTTATAAGAAGAATTAGTAAATAATTTATAATTTGATTAGTTGATTTAACAACTATTTTTTAATTATTAATAATTTGCTAAAATTACTTACATTAACAAAAAAATAGAGAATAAAAATTCTTATTTACATTCGATTGACGTATTACTGACTTATTGCACATCAAATAAATTTTCTTATGACTAAAGTTACACATTCACAAGTTAATGCATGTGAGAAGGTATATTTTTACTATTACAAAGATAGTTTAGGCGATAGTAATACGATCGATTAACCCTACAACTCGGAAGAGGGGTTGCTGGAAAAATTAGAATCGACATTTATCGTTAATAAATGGTTGCAGAGAATGTGAAAGTGTTGGGAGACTTACCCAGAAGATTGTGGTCGACGTTGTACCTTTGATCCACTCTGCCAAACGCCTGTCTTCGCCTGAAAATGTCCAACGGAAGAAATCAGAATTGCTGAAAAGAGGGAAAAGTCGAACTAGGGATGAGGGTAGGCAAGGTGGAATTTCAAATTCAATGGTACAAGAAGGTAATTTCACGGTTAAATGATCAAATTTAATATGAGATCGTAAACAAGATTTCGCGGATATATTGTGGATTGTGTATGCCGTAGTAAACATATGTGTAGCGTGTCCCATTTCAAACAATCCACTCGGTTCTCCCAAATCAATCCCAAGTAGGGATATGTTGACCCATCAAGTAAACACGCCCTTATATGATATTTGAATGAGTTTGCAAGTTTTTTTTTCTTTATTATATTTTACAACATATTTGAAAGCTTATAATCTATTATAATATATTTGGTATTTTTTTAATTAGTTATTGTTGTACGCCATCCCTAAGAATATATAGAAAAAAAATTGTATGAGATGAAGCTAAAAATATAAAATGAAAAGAAACAATCATATTGTCAGGAGATGAGAATAAAGAATTCCCTGAAAAGAAAAAAAAGTGTAGTGAGATGTAAGAGAAAAAATAAATTATAATTGTGAGTTTGTTAAAAATATAAAAATTTTGAGAAAATAATTATGAAAAAAAGTAAGGTGAGAGAGAAGCGTTAAGTAGTGGACTAAGAAAATGAGATAATTAAAAAAATATTGAAATTAATTTTGTAACCATTTTTTAAGTAAAGAAATAAATTAAAGGATAAACTTGAATATTCAAAATTTAGTATGACAAAAAAAATTCTTTTATAATAGTATAGATTAATTTTACGAGCTTGAAAAATAAGATATTTTTAGAAAGTAGTGAATACTAGGTTTGGCTATAACTAATTATATCAAATTTTATTTTGAAGACTAGTCGTTATGGCACGTCGTTCCTGCGTCCATATAATAAATAATTTTTTATCATTTAAAATATATTATACATAATAGTAAAATATAATAAACCAACATAAATATCACATTTCAACAAATATATAAATAAATAAATAATTTTAACTTAAATATATTGTCAACAAAAAAAATTGATTATGCAAGTATCACAAATCGTTGTTTGTGAATGAAAAAAAATATTTCTTTTATTATATTAGTATAGATGTATAAATAAAAAGAAGAGAATTTGAGTAGGAGTACAAATATAAGGGATATTTTTGGTAAATTTTAAAAATTAATATTATATTGTAGTTAACAGTCATTTATAAGTAAAAATGAGATTTTCTTCTTATAAAGTATAAATAATGTAAAAACTAAAAAAAAATATAAAATAAAATAGGATGTCCTATGAATTTTGAAAGTCTGTAAAAATTAATCTATCAATAACACATATTTATTTATATATATATAAATCTATAGAAATCTCCAGAACATATTTGAAAAATCAAACATTAACGGAAACAAATAGCAACGGTAATAAATTAACAACGGTACTAATGGCCGCCGGCTTCAAGTTCCTGAATACGCGCTCCTCCGTCGTCTCCTGGAAACCGGTAGTCTCTCTTTCCATATACACATCCACAAACGCTTGAAATATGTCGCGGCCAAACTGATAAACCCTAATCCTAATTGCAGACGCGCAAGTTGCCACAACCTGTAGCGGATTGCGTAGAGAGGACTGGTCAGGGATTGCACTCGGGCGACATTTCGACCGTTAGGATTTTCTACCAGCGGCTCCTCGCGTCGGCCGTTACTTCATTTTCCAATCGAATGTTATTCGCGCGTCAATTGAAAATGCTCTGAAGGAGACTCCTCTCTGCACCACGCTGTCCAAAGATGGATACAGCGTTAGGACTATTGAGCACTTGCTGTCCGCTTTGAAGGCCTCTGGTGTTGATAATTGCCGCATCGAGATTCAGGGATCTGGAGAATGTGATCGTTGTGTTGAGGTGATTTCCAGTTTTGATTAGTAATGAATTTGATGATTTAGTCAAAACTATCAGTATCCCATTATACTTGGTTTATACTTTTGGTTGGATTCCATTTTCCATTTATTCACTAGAAAACTCCATTCAAATTTTTAGTTGTCTACTGATTTGGTTGTGAACTTACATGAAATAGGTTGGATCCACGGCTTAGGATTTCTGAATCATGAGAATTTTGTAGTAAGGTTATAGTATGTAGAATGATTGCTAAAGATTTGGAGAGAGGTGGACAGGAAAGATATTGAATCATTGCATGTGAATGGAAGTATGATGCCGACGAGTGCTTCTGAATCCACAAGACTTAGTTGAAGTCAAAACTAGAATTCTGAAGAGAAAGCTCATGATCCATTATTTCTACTACCATTCTTCTTCTGGCAGAAATGAAATAGCCTGGTTAATGGAGCAGGGGTCATACTTTGGTTTATCCTGGAAAGTGCTAATAAATTCCCTTGACTTTTAAACACAAGGGAAAGCCAGGAGACAAAAATGCCTATAATCAACTTACTAGAAACAGTGACTAAATGAATCACCATGTTACCTTTCTCTCTAGATAAAACGCGCCCTGTTTGTTTTTTGTTCTGTTGTACGCTTGAGCCTAGACAGCCTTTAAGGGCTGCATATCTGAAATGTGTCCTGAGGGGGAAGGCAGTTGCATATGAGGTTTGAGAATTTGGAATTAGGATGCTAGTGATATGAAAAAGGATGGTAGGTTGGGAATGGTTTGGCTTCACTTTTCTTTTTTAGAAGAAATATAATTAATTTATTTATGATGTTTCTGATTTGACTGACTTTATTTATTGATCCTCGCTAAGATAACGTGGAAGTGGTATTTTACTCTTCATTGGCAAAGATAATCTGATAGAATAAATCAGTCTGTTCATGCTAATTTGCATCTTCAATGAAGTACTTGAGGATATTGTTGTACAAAAAGAAAGATGGCACTTGGACAGCCAAGAATCTCAGCTTTTTGAGTAATAGGACTTCAAATATTGTTGCTGAAATAGGACTTAAGAGAATGTTAGGAACTGGAACTCTTGAAAATTGCCCTTATTCAGTTAGGATTTCTGAATCATGAGAATTTTGTAGTAAGGTTATAGTATGTAGAATGATTGCTAAAGATTTGGAGAGAGGTGGACAGGAAAGATATTGAATCATTGCATGTGAATGGAAGTATGATGCCGACGAGTGCTTCTGAATCCACAAGACTTAGTTGAAGTCAAAACTAGAATTCTGAAGAGAAAGCTCATGATCCATTATTTCTACTACCATTCTTCTTCTGGCAGAAATGAAATAGCCTGGTTAATGGAGCAGGGGTCATACTTTGGTTTATCCTGGAAAGTGCTAATAAATTCCCTTGACTTTTAAACACAAGGGAAAGCCAGGAGACAAAAATGCCTATAATCAACTTACTAGAAACAGTGACTAAATGAATCACCATGTTACCTTTCTCTCTAGATAAAACGCGCCCTGTTTGTTTTTTGTTCTGTTGTACGCTTGAGCCTAGACAGCCTTTAAGGGCTGCATATCTGAAATGTGTCCTGAGGGGGAAGGCAGTTGCATATGAGGTTTGAGAATTTGGAATTAGGATGCTAGTGATATGAAAAAGGATGGTAGGTTGGGAATGGTTTGGCTTCACTTTTCTTTTTTAGAAGAAATATAATTAATTTATTTATGATGTTTCTGATTTGACTGACTTTATTTATTGATCCTCGCTAAGATAACGTGGAAGTGGTATTTTACTCTTCATTGGCAAAGATAATCTGATAGAATAAATCAGTCTGTTCATGCTAATTTGCATCTTCAATGAAGTACTTGAGGATATTGTTGTACAAAAAGAAAGATGGCACTTGGACAGCCAAGAATCTCAGCTTTTTGAGTAATAGGACTTCAAATATTGTTGCTGAAATAGGACTTAAGAGAATGTTAGGAACTGGAACTCTTGAAAATTGCCCTTATTCAGTTAGGATTTCTGAATCATGAGAATTTTTGTAGTAGTATGTAGAATGATTGCTAAAGATTTGGAGAGAGGTGGACAGGAAAGATATTGAATCATTGCTTGTGAATCAGGGTGTCATAATAATCTTATGTGAAATGACAAAAATACCCTTTCATTAAGGGGCATTAGAGTCCTTTCAGCACAGGATTCGCGCGTTTTGCAACGGGGTCGCGCTCGACCCGACCCGGCTCGAACAGCCATCTCGAAGACCCGGACAATCAGAACCGTCCGACCAGGACGAGAGAGCCAGTAGGATAAGGCCACATGGCCCAGTCAACAGTGTCCAGCTGCGCTCTATAAATAGGCCCCGAAACGCAGTTATTAAGGTAACTGTTGCGCATTTATTGAGATCGAAGTTTGAGATGGCATATATTTCTTTCGATCAACCTAACTTGAGCGTCGGAGGGTCATTGTCGGGGACGTACCCAACGAGCTCACGGTTCGTGTTTCATTCTCATGGAACCCAAAATCTGGTCTAGGAAGAATTAGTCATCTGTGCTGAGATTGTTTCACGAGATCGCTTACTTCGACCCTGGCGTCGTCTGTGGGAACGTCTGAGAATTTCTTATAGCTATGGAAGGTTCATCGAGGAGAAATGCCGGAGAAGAAGAGACGTCGAGGAAAGGAGCAATTATTCAAATCACAAAGGACGAGCTCCAGAAAATGATAGAGGAAGCTAGTCGAAACGATATTGTGGAGTATGAGAGAAAAATTGCGACTCCATTGGTCAAAGAAACTGCGAGGAAGCAGAGTTATTTGAAGATGTGGAACCACCAAGAGAGTCGAGGGTGCAAGGCGAACAGGAGCATCGCAGCAAGCGACCAACATCATCCGATGCTGGCTCCAGCAGTCATGTTCGCGCGAAGAGAAGGGAGCCCATAATATCGCGGGCCGAGGTCGAGAGTGTGGGAAAGCAGATAAACAGCTTGAACAAACAGATTGATGAGCTGAAAAAACGAGGAGAGATAGTGTCCCAAAACAAGAATTCCCCCTTCTGTAATGACATTCTGGTCCAAACAGTTGAGCCGGGTTTCAGAGTACCCGATTTGCGGAGATATGATGGAATGAAGGATCCGCAGGAACACGTGGTAGCATTCGAAATGGTGCTGAATTTATATGGGCAGCCAGCCCCTATCATGGCAAAAATGTTCGCGACCACGCTCACAGGGAAAGCTCAAGGATGGTTCACGAATTTGCCCTGAGGGAGCATCGAATCCTATGATCAGCTAGTGCAGAAGTTCAACTTTCACTTCGTGAGTAAGGAGAAGCAAAAAAGGTCGGCGACTCGTTCAATAACCGCCAGAGGGAAGACGAAACTTTGAACAACTTCATGGGAAGGTTCAACAATGAGACATTGGAGGTGCAGGAGTTGAGGATTGATATGATAGTGAGCATCCTCATCCATGGACTGCGAAAGGGTCCTTTTACGTCTGCTCTAGCACGCGACCCGTCCAGTGACGTCGAGCAGTTAATGGCACTAGCCCAGAAATACATAGACGAGGAGGAGCTGAATGCGATGAAAGACTCGAGCGAAGAGAGCGCGAGCATGTCAGGCGACCGCATGATGGCAGAGAAGGGGGTGGTGGCAAGCAAAAACAAGAAAAACAAAAGGAGCCGAAATACCAGCCCAAATACCATAACTATACTCCACTGGCCATGTCGCGAGAGAAGGCATTGATGATGGTTGAGAATGCAGATGTCCTGAAGTGGCCAAGGCACACTAGGTACACCCCTTCTAAAAGATTTTCTAACAAATATTGCAGATTCCATCGAGAGAGGGGACACAACACTGAAGAGTGCTTCCAGCTGAAGGATGAGGTCGATAGGCTGGTTAGACAGGGATACTTTCGGGATTGAGTCCCTCCAAATTGCAAAATCAGTGGGGAAGTAAGAAGAAGTCGATCGAGGAGTAGAGACCGAAACCCCTGCCCTTCGAAAACGGATAGGGTCCCAACTGGAGGGAGCAATGCACCAACCAAAGGAGTGTTATACACGATAGCGGGAGGATCGAGCGTCGGAGATTCAGGTCGAACACGGAAAAGGTGCGCTCGCACTGTAGGATCGAGCAGGGAAAGGGAGTTTGTGCTGAAGGTGGAAGACGAAGAAGCCATTTCATTCGATAGCTCAGATAGGCTGGATATTGCGAACTTCATGAACGACCCGATGGTCGTCAAGCTGGACATTGTGAACTTCGCTGTCCACAAAGTGCTGATCGACAGTCGTAGCTCAACAGACATCATTTTCAAGAGTGTAGTTGATAAGATGGGTCTAGAGAACGCACGACTCGAACCCGTAAAAACCCCGCTGGTTGGTATTGGAGGAAGTGAAGTATCTTCACTGGGGACGATCGAGCTGCCTGTGTCCATGGGAGAAGAGCCGAAGAGAAAGACCTTGATGGTCAAATTTCTGGTAGTTGATACCCCATTTACCTACAATGTTATCTTAGGTAGGCTGGGGCTGAACTCATTCCGAGCGGTCATTTCCACTTATCATATGAAGATGAAGTTCCCCATGGAATACGAGATCGGGGAGGTATTGTGCGATCAGAAAGAGGCTCGAAAATGCTACAACTTATCATTGAAAGGGGAGCTCGGGCTGAAGAAGTAGAAGACGAAGGAGGATGCTAAACCCTGACCATACGAGGCAGAACATTTAAAACCCAATGAGGAATACAAGTCGGTGCAGCTCGTCCCCGAGGAACCTGGTAACCGAATAGGGTCCAACATCTTCGATGGAGAAATGACCATGATCGAATTTCTGAGGAGAAATGCTGACATGTTTGCGTGGAGCCCATCGGACTTCACGGGAATTGATCCAGAGGTCATTGTGCACCGATTGAATGTCGACCCGATGGCTCGACCGATACAATAGAGAAAGAGGTCGTTTGGCTGTGATAAAAACGAAGTCATCAGACAAGAGGTCGAAAAATTGCTTAAAGTCGGGTATGTATCCAAGGTCCAATATATTGATTGGCTTTCTAACGTAGTGCTCGTCCCCAAATCCTCCGGGAAATGGCGCATGTGCGTTGATTTTACAGACCTAAATAAAGCCTGCCCAAAGGATCCATACCCGCTACCCCAGATCGATGTGATGGTGGACTCAACAGCGGGGTTCGAAATCTTCTCGATGATGGATGCTTATCAAGGATATCATCAAATTCGCATGGTTGAGGAGGACAGGGACAAAACCTCGTTTGTCACTGAGAAGGGGATCTACTGCTACAACATGATGCCGTTCGGACTGAAGAATGCGGGCGCGACGTACTAATGATTGGTCAATAAGATGTTCGGTGACTTGCTGGGAAAGACCATTGAGGTATATGTCGATGATATATTGGTCAAGAGTAAGAGGTCGCAGGACCATCTCAAGGACCTCGCACAAGCTTTCAGCATAACGAGAGCGTATGGCATGAAATTGAATCCTGACAAGTGCACTTTCGGAGTCGAAGGAGGAAACTTTTTGGGATACATGGTTAGCGAACGGGGAATAGAGGCAAACCTAGAAAAAATCCAGGCTATTATGAATCTGCGATCTCCAGTCTCGATCAAAGAGGTGCAGAAGCTCACGGGCAAGATCGCGTCGCTAAGCAGGTTTATATCCCGATCGGCAGATAGGAGTCTACCTTTCTTCAAGGTCCTGAGAAAATCGAAAAGCTTCGCATGGACCCCGAAATGCGACCAGGCACTATAGGAGCTGAAGGAATACCTCACGAAACCCCCCCTCCTAGTGAACCCAAAAGAAGGGGAGACACTAGTATTTTAAAATGCAGTTAGCTCAGTATTGGTAAGGGAAGAAGAAAACAATCAAACCCGGTCTACTACGTCAGCAAGATGCTTCAGGGTGCGGAGTCCAGATATTCAAAGATGGAGAAGCAGGCTCTTTCTTTAGTAGTAACGGCTCGAAAACTGCGATCTTACTTCCAGTCGCATAAAGTGGTCGTACTAAAAAACCACCCCCTCAAACACGTGATGTCGTGACCCGAAGCCTCAGGAAGATTGATCAAATGGGCGGTCGAATTGGGGCAGTACGAAAGCGTAGGTGCTTGCAGATTTCGTAATGGAGTTGACCAGTGACCAAAAAGAACCTGAAACAGCCGAACAGCCTTACTTGAAATGGATGCTACATGTAGATGGATCCTCCAATGCCAATAATGGAGGAGCAGACATACTAACCCAAGGGCCAAAGGGTGTAGAGATCGAAGTTGCAGCTCGCTTATCTTTCCCAGTGACCAACAACGAAGCGGAGTATGAAGCACTCATACTGGGTTTAGAGCTCGCACATGAAGTCGGCGCCCGAGATCTGGAGGTCTTCACGGATTCTCAATTGATTGCCCTACAGATCGAAGGAACATACGAGACGAGGGAGAGGACGATGACATCGTATAAGGAAATCGTTCAGCGATTAATGGGCAAATTTGAGAAATGTTCTGTTTTGCAGGTGCCTAGGGCTAAAAATGACAAGGCGGACGCCTTATCCAAATTCAGAGCCGCAATGGATGGAATCAGGGATCGTAAGATCACGGCCCTAATACGCGAGCGGTCAGCTCTTTCGAACAGAGCAGAGGTGCAGGTGGTCTCAGAAACTGGGTCATGGAAGGACGAAATTGTGAAGTATCTTGATGACGGTATCCTACCCGACGACCCCATTGTTGCGAAAAGGGTCAAGTTTCGAGCTACCCGGTGCACCTTACTAGCCGGCCAACTCTATAAACAAACAGTAGATGGGACTCTTTTGAAATGTTTAGACGAGGAAAGAGCCCTTTACGTGATGCGAAAAATCCACAAAGGGAGTTGCGGAAACCACTCAGGCGCGAGATCACTGGCCCAAAAAATCACGCGACAAGGATACTTCTGGCTCACCTTGATCAAAAATTCCAAGGACCTAGTGAGGAAATGCGAAAGCTGCAAAAATATGCATCCCTGATACACCAACATGCGACCCCAATGGAGCCGATCAGAATAGCATGCCCGTTCGACCAGTGGGGAATTGACATTGTCGGACCTTTTCCACCCGCCCAAGCTCAGAAGAAATTTATCATTGTGGCGGTCGAATACTTCTCCAAGTGGGTCGAAGCGGAGGTAGTGGCCAAGATATCCGAAAAAGAAGTCATCAACTTCATTTGAAAAAACATCATCTGCAGGTTTAGGATACTTAGAATATTGATATCTGACAGTGACACCCAGTTTCAGGGGAGAAGGATTACGGAATGGTGCAAGGAACTGAAGATTGCGCAGCACTTTACAGCGGTCGCAAACCCTCAAGCGAACGGACAGACCGAGGTGACTAACAAGACGATCTTGCAGCACTTGAAGATGCGCCTTGAAAATAAAGGATCGTGGGTCGACGAGCTGCCCGGTGTGTTCTGGTGCCTATGAAAGGCCGTCGACCACGAAGGGATCGAATTCCGAAGCCTGTGAAAGGCCACCAATTATGTAAAGGTTAGGGAGATTGCATCTTGTACATAGATATAGTCATTACTGCATATGTCAATGCTTGAAGAAACTTGTAAAAACTGCATTTCTCCGGAAGCAATTTATAAAACTGTGTACATTTTTATGCTTACATTTGCCTTTATTTTTATCCACTATCAAAATCTTCAAAGTATTAAATGCGAACCGAAAAAAATGTGTCCAACTTATGCGATCTGAAAAAGACGCACCCAATCAAACGCGAACTGAAAAAGACGTGTCCAACTTATGCGATCTGAAAATGACGCACCCAATCAAACGCGAACTGAAAAAGACGCGTCCAACTTATGCGATCTAAAAAAGACGCACCCAATCAAACGCGAACTGAAAAAGAGGCATCCAATAATGTGATCTGAAAAAGACGCATCTTTCTTGCCAACTAATATAGAGGCATCCAATGCGATATGAAAAAGACGCACCCAATCAAACGCGAACTGAAAAAGACGCGTCCAACTAATGCCAACTGAAAAAGAGGCATTCGATAATGCGATCTGAAAAAGACGCATTCTTCTTGCCAACTGAAAAAGGGGCATTCAATAATGCGATCTGAAAAAGACACATCCTTCTTGCCAACTGAAAAGGAGGCATCCAATAATACGATCTGAAAAAGACATGCCTTCTTGCCAACTGGAGAAGAGGAATCTTATTACGCGAACTGAAATGCATTCAGCATAAGCGACATAAAAAGAGATGCAGTTATCAAATAAAAGCCTTAAAAGGAGATAGAAGGAAGCAAATACGTGAGCTGACAAAAAATAATTCTATTGATGGTGTCGTTTACACAGTTGCATCGCAAAAATATGCTCACGGGGTCAACTTCCCAGATTTACAAGTCAAATTACTAAAAGTATCAAAGGGAAGAAGGGGTCATACAAAAAGACAAAATCCTATTACAAAAAGGGAGATCGGGTAGCATCAATCCTCATCCTCATCCTCTAGCTCTTTCCTCAGGGCCGCAAACTCATCGTCCTTGAGATCGGGCTCAGCAGGATAGGGTTGAAGGTCGCCATCAAGAGTAATGTCCAACCGACTGCGGTCAAATGACTCCTGGAATCTGCAAAGTTTTTCAATTTGGGCTTCACAAGTCTTGTAGCCTTTGACAAATGAGTCAGCTGATTTGATCTCCCGGTAGTCGTGAAGGTGTTCGTCTTCAGAAAGTCACGGACAACAGCCATTCGAGAGCCAACCAGAAGTTTGTGATGTTCCTCCAGGGTAATGCGATCAGACTGGCCTTCCTCAAAGCCCAGCTTGTGGCCTACGGCCAGTCCAGCCTCCCGACCGGCCTCGAATCCTTTCTTCCTACCTTCAGATAGAGCAACATCCCTCTCGGATATGGCGATCTCCTTCTCCTTCCTGACGACATCGAGCTCGCCCTCTAAGTTCTTGATTTTCTCAGCGAGGACCATCATGTCATCCGCGTGCCTGAGATCCGCCTTATCTTTCTCCGCCAGTTGAGCTTGGAGCTCTTTCACCTTCCTATCGGTCAGTATGTAATTTTTGCGATAGGACATGCATTTCAGAGAGAGGCTCCGGAGAAAAGTTAAGCCCTACAAAGTAGTGCGAAGTTATTCGGGTTCGAACATTAGAGCCAACTAAAGAATAAATGATTACCTGTAGCATGGCGTGGGCCCCATATTCCTCGATCCGAACAGGATTGTTCGTCACCAGGGAACTTTGGTCGCGAAGGGAGGTTAAAGAGTTATACAGATCGAAGGTTTCCCCCCTGCTTCCGAGAAAAGCACTGTGCTAGAAGAACAATCTCACTTCAGAGGTTCAGATGGATGCGACTGAGGACCCCTTATAGCTTCCCTGGTCTCCTCCCAGTGCGAAGCGAACTGCTCCAACCTCAAAAACCTATCTCGCTCGTCCGCCTGGCTGCACTTATCCGCAACTTCCTTGGCCATCCTGCTCAAAGTCTCAGGCCGATGGGGAGTGGATTTTGAAGAACCAGAAGGTGCCACCAGTCATTTTTCCTTCGGTTCTTTCTCCTTCGGACTCGCTCCCTGCCCCTGCTTTTGCGAGGCCCGCTTCCTCTTCTTTGATTTCTTGCCGCTGTCACGATCCGGCTTCCCGGATTCACCTCCCTGATCTCCGCTCGCATTGTCCAAGTTCAGCTCTAGATCGCTAGAGTTATATCCATAGAGAGGTTGGAGGGAGTTTCTTCGCTATCCACTTGGATGAGCTGATGTTTAGCGGGGCTCGAGGGCTCGCGAAGGAACAGGTGCAGGAGGAAGGTCTTTAGAGGGCGCGACTTGTTTCCCCTTGGCTTTGGCCTTGGCTTTAGCCACTTTATTCTCCGTAATGCCTTCAGTCATAAGGCATTACGGGAACTCATGATGATGCTACCTGCAAGAAAAATCGAGGCGTGTAAGCGAGTTCGAACAGAACGACAGGAAAGCATCGCTAGAAGAGAAAATCACCTAAAGACTCTTCGATGTGGAGGGACGCTGGAGAGAGCCCCGATAGTTGCAAAACCTTCTCATTGAGAAGCTTCTTGGGGTCGTATTTATAAGCCGTTAGGCTATTTATCTGATCACCCTCCAGCCCCCCTCCACTTGTTTTCGGGACAGGTTTATATTTGGTCCATTCGTTTTTCAAAGGCCAGACACCTCTAGGAGGTCGAATAAAAATAAAGCGATCTAACCAGACCCCTACATTCAACTTCAGGGTGCTCAGGTATCCACAGTCGGGCTTGGCAGAAAGATAAAAGAAACCTCTATCACCGGATCGTTTCGAAGTAGTGAAAGAGTACAGACTCCAAAAATTATCAAAACTGGGTTCTATACCTAAGTATTGCATTATTACAACAAAAAGGACAATATGAGAAATAGAATTGGGGGAAAGTTGCATAGGGCACAACCCCAGTTTATTCAAAATCAAGGCTACAGGGGGAACCAAAGGAAATCGAAGGCCAGCATTGAGGTGTTTGATAGAAAAAGCACTGAAACCCTCAGGAGGACGGTGCATTCGATCGAAGGTAGCAGGAATAACGATGTCATATTCGGGGGGTATGTAATATTTCTCCCTAATTTTAAGAAAAGGTGTCCTAACACTACTGACTACGGGTTCCCAAGGGTTTCTAGCCAACCTATCCTGGAATTTCGTTAGAGTAGAAAGACCGGTTTGCTCATCATTAATTTTGGAAATAGGAAACTTTTTGTTCCTTTTTGGGGAGGTAGAGAAAGAACGGTGAGCAGACCTAGACGCAGACCCAGATGTAGACCCAGAAGGGGTCGCAGAAGACCCAGAGCCAGAGCTCGACCCAGAATTCGAACTAGAGCTGGAAGACATCGTACCTTAGAATAGGATTGCCCTGGAAGCTGCAGGTCGAATGCGAACTCTTGGTTATCGCTGGTCGCGGAATATCTGTATGAGGAGCAGGAATAAATGTTTGAATGGTGGAGGTATTTATAAACGGACCTCTCTAGAGATGCGCGCCACAGATCAGCCCACAGGATGTTGCCACGTGTCCACCTGGGCAGTGGATCAAGCGACGCGACCGCTCGACTTCTTCAAAGGCAACGACTTTGCACTTTGAAAAAGTGGGGGAATAATGATGGGTGTCATAATAATATTCTGTGAAATGACAAAAATACCTTTCATTAAGGGCATTAGAGTCCTTTCAGCACAGGATCCACGCCTTTTGCAACGGTCGGGTCGCGCCCGACCCGACCCGGCTCGAACAGCCATCTCGAAGACCCGGACAATCAGAATCGACCGATCAGGACGAGAGCCAGTAGAATAAGGCCACGTTGCCCAAGTCAACAGTGTCCAGCTGCGCTCTATAAATAGACACCGAAACGCCGTTGTTAAGGTAACTGCTGCACATTTATTGAGATCGAACTTTGAGATAGCATATATTTCTCTTGATCAACCTAACTTGAGCGTCGGAGGGTTATTGTCGGGGACGTACCCGACGAGCTCACGGTTTGTGTTTCATTCTCAGGGAACCCAAAATCTGGTCTAGGAAGAGTTAGTCATCTGTGCTGAGATCGTTTCACTAGATCGCTTACTTCGACCCAGATCACTATTCAAAGACAGACAGAGACAAAAAGGAATTGTGGAAGTTGAATAAGGTTGTAAATTATTCCAACGAGTCGAATATATTATTGTTAAAAATTATTATTGAGTTTAAAAGATTACTTTTGAATTTGGTTTGAATTCATCAAAATCAATTTTAAATGGATCAAACATGAATCGACTTAGAATAATTTAATATTTTAAATATATTTCATTATTTTTACACTAATTGAATTATATTTATTATTTTTAGATAGAGATATATTATATTTATGGGTTAATTATGTAGGTATTTTTGTTGAATTGGTGGTGGAAACCACAGATTTGTAACAACAGCATCAATTGACTTCCTTCTTCAATGCTCTTCAATTTCATTTGCTATTTGAAATTTCATTAAACCTGCATTTGAATTGGGTCAAGTCTTATAAGACGAGATGCTAGCAGTGCATCCCTGGAGACGCCCAACTAAGTGAATGTCATTGTTTGATCGCAACTAAGGAATTGAGTTATTCCTAAAAACATTCATGAAAAGGATCAGGACACATGACATAAGTGTCAACCCTAACGATCAACACAAAGCTGGTGGCTTATTGTTACTGACAGACGTTGTCACACTCACATGCTTAAATTCAAGGTTTAGTTCCATTTGACCTGGTGATAATTGAAGTCAAATAACTTAGACGGTGGTTCAAACCGGAAGGTACCATTGTTGAAAGCAAGTCATGGAAACGTCGTTTTGATTGCTTGAAATCAATTATTTTTCCAACAAATTATAATTTGTCCCCTTTAAAAATATAAAATTACATGTTTTCTTATAAAACTTTCAAAATTATATTTACAATACTCGGAGAATTTACTGTTTACACCTGACCTCCTTTTATTAGTGTTTTTAACAAAAATATTGACGTTAGCAAAATTGTATAAATTTTCAAGTTTATTCCTTATTTAACATTTTCATGTAATAATTTTATAACTTTTATAATGTTAACCACACACCACATTTATATATATATATATATATATTATATTTATCCCTTTATATGTATAAAAATATACATAAAATGTAAAATGGGGTGCAAAATTAAAAAACTTAAGCCTTTTTTTTTTTTGCTAACGTCATCATTTTTAGTTCAAATCCTAACGAAAGTGTAAAGAAATAACTTTTAAAGAGTGTCTAAGTGTAATTTTAAATTTTTTTTAGAAAAAAGTATAATTTTATATTTTTAGGATGAATCTAAGTATAATTAATCTAATAATTATTGATTATTCATAAATCATTCCAAATAAATGATTCATTAAAAACCTGACTCCATGCCCAAGTCCTTAATTCAGAATCTCAACAATCTATAAGGTCCAACTTCGACCATATAAATATATATATTTTGAGGTTAAATATATTTTTCATCAAGAACGGATCTAAAGTTTAAAGTCTTGGAGGGGTTGAGTTGAAATTACCAGCAAAAAAAAATTATTAATAACTTTTAATTTTAATTTACAAATAATTTTAAATTATAATTAAAATTTATTATAAACAAAAGAGATTAGTGACTTCAAGTCATATTTAAGCAACATCGGAATCGCAACATAATCCATAGAGCAATCTTTTAGGGATTGTTGGTAGTTTTATGAGAAGAAATAGTAAATAATTTATAATTTGATTAGTTGAACATGAATTTTGTAAGTTTGTCTATATCAATTGTTGAAGCCATATAAGTAAACATTTGATAAATTTTATTAAATTATTGTATTCCGCAATAAGCTATATTGACCCGATCAACTATTTTATTCCATACAAAAATGTAATGGTCAATTAGAGACAGTGAATATTCAAGGTGTACAACGGGTTGGGTCGATTCGATCTAAGACCAGCCCACTACTGTTCATGATCGGTTTGGAAGTGGTCCTGAATCTCTAAGTGGGTCCTAATTGGATCAATTTTTAAATTTTGGCCCAGCTCATGGACTGGCTTGGGCTAGGCCTACATTAAATCCGAATGTGCTTATTTTATTATTTTTTTTATAATATTGAGGTATTTTTATAAACAATTACTGAAATTTATGATTGACTTATGAAATAAATAAATAAATCACACGTACATTTATATATAGAAAAATAATGGTAAAGAACATATAATGAAGTTAAATAATAATTTGATTAACAAGCTTACATGAACTTAAATGATAATAAATACAAAAATAACTTAAAATAAAATTTTTAAAAAAATAAAGAGTATTAATGAATTAAAATAGTAAAAATTTAATAATTGAACAATAAAGATAAAAATTAGAGGTGGTGTGTAAAGATATTATTATAGGTTAAGGGGGTTAAATGTAATTATACCAATACTTATTATAAACCATTGGTCCATACGCAATTGGTGTGTATGCAAAAGAGGATTAGAATTCACTGAATATTTATATAAGTACTAGCCACTGTGCCACACAATACTTGTGTGCATATAATCAAATAAATATAACACAAATTTTAAAAAGAAAAACCATATATGATTAAAAGGGGAGCAAAATCAATTAACATTTGTAAAGATGCAATAAACATAATAGTATATTGACGGTTAAAAAATAATGTGGACAATTTATATTAGTAAAATTATTTAAGAGTATCACTGGTATTTTAAAATTTGATATTTCAGTGTCACAAATAATAAATTGTGAATGAGAAGTGATTTTTTTTTCTATACTAGTATAGATATACATTAATCAGATGTAATAAATACAAACTTTGATTTATATATTTATATATATATATCATACTATGATTTTCTTTCAAAATTAAATAAATGAATATAATAATTATCATAGATTCAATGCAATATGTCATAAATAGCATTGTGATATGTATGGACAGTACAATTGAGAGAGATAGAGGGGGAGAGAATATATATATATATATATATATATATATATACATATGAAAAAAGGAAATAAAAAGAGAGAAAAATTCAATTGTAATTACTTTTTATATAATGGTAATTTAATTTCTACACACAAGGTGCAGTGTGGTAATTACTTTTACACCTGAATTTTAATAATATAATACTATTTTTTAAATATTTTATTAAAAAACTCATAATCTCACTCAAATATCTTCTAAACTGAGTATTTGATCAAACGAGTGATAGGATAAATCTGATTAAAGTATAATAAAAAAGTTCAAAAATAATTATAAAATATTTACTTTGTGGGATTAATTCTGTAAGTGAGCTGATAACTCCTCTCACCTTATGAGATGGCTTTAGCAATATAAACGACTATAAAAAAATTACATATAGTATTTCTGAATTTTGCCTTGATTTAACAACTATTTTTTTAATTATTCATAATTTACTAAAATTACTTACATTAACAAAAAAATAGAGAATAAAAATTTATATTTATACTCGATTGACGTATTACTGACTCAAATAAATTTTTTTGTGACTAAAGTTACACATTCACAAGTTAATGCATGTAGGGAGGTATATTTTTACTATTACAAAGATAGTTTAGGCGACAGTAATACGATCGATTAACCCTACAACTTGGAAGAGGGGTTGCTGGAAAAATTAGAATCGACATTTATCGTTAATAAATGGTTGCAGAGAATGTGAAAGTGTTGGGAGACTTACCCAAAGATTGTGGTCGACGTTGTACCTTTGATCCACTCTGCCAAACGCCTGTCTTCGCCTGAAAATGTCCAACGGAAGAAATCAGAATTGCTGAAAAGAGGGAAAAGTCGAACTAGGGATGAGGGTAGGCAAGGTGGAATTTCAAATTCAATGGTACAAGAAGGTAATTTCACGGTTAAATGATCAATTTAATATGAGATCGTAAACAAGATTTCGCGGATATATTGTGGATTGTGTATACCGTAGTAAACATATGTGTAGCGTGTCCCATTTCGGATAATCCACTCGGTTCTCCCAAATCATTCCCAAGTAGGGATATGTTGACCCATCAAGTAAACACGCCCTTATATGATATTTGAATGAGTTTGCAAGTTTTTTTTTCTTTATAATATTTTACAACATATTTGAAAGCTTATAATCTATTATAATATATTTGGTATTTTTTTAATTAGTTATAGTTGTACGCCATCCCCAAGAATATATAGAAAAAAAATTGTATGAGATGAAGCTAAAAAAATAAAATGAAAAGAAACAAACATATTGTCAGGAGATGAGAATAAAGAATTCCCTGAAAAGAAAAAAAAGTGTGGTGAGATGTAAGAGAAAAAATAAATTATAATTGTGAGTTTGTTAAAAATATAAAAATTTTGAGAAAATAATTATGAAAAAAAGTAAGGTGAGAGAGAAGCGCTAAGTAGTGGACTAAGAAAATGAGATAATTAAAAAAATATTGAAATTAATTTTGTAACCATTTTTATGTAAAGAAATAAATTAAAGGATAAACTTGAATATTCAAAATTTAGTATGATAAAAAAAATTCTTTTTATAATAGTATAGATTAATTTTACGAGCTTGAAAAATAAAATATTTTTAGAAAGTAGTGAATAGTAGGTTTGGCTATAACTAATTATATCATTATTTTATTTTGAAGACTAGCCGTTATGGCACGTCGTTCCTGCGTCCATATAATAAATAATTTTTTATTATTTAAAATATATTATACATAATAGTAAAATATAATAAACCAACATAAATATCACATTTCAACAAATATATAAATAAATAAATAATTTTAACTTAAATATATTGTCAACAAAAAAATTGATTATGCAAGTATCACAAATCGTTGTTTGTGAATGAAAAAAAATATTTCTTTTATTATATTAGTATAGATGTATAAATAAAAAGAAGAGAATTTGAGTAGGAGTACAAATATAAGGGATATTTTTGGTAAATTTTAAAAATTAATATTGTAATTTAATTAACAGTCATTTATAAGTAAAAATGAGATTTTCTTCTTATAAAGTATAAATAATGTAAAAACTAA
>NC_026158.1:1778189-1778448 GCF_000512975.1 Sesamum indicum
TCTTGGGGGCATGATGGGGGCCTTCAAGAGCCGGCTCTAGGCAGCTCGTGAGCGGAGCGCTAGAGTCCCCGGAGGGCTGAGAAACCCGACGGGCGGCGTAGGGCCAGGATGGCCTACGTTGGGCACCGATTGTGCTGAGAGGCTCCGCGTGGTGTGCTAGGTTGCCCCGCGGGCTGCGAGTTATCTGAGGCAGCGCCTCTCGAGCGATTGGGTGATCGAGGCAAGCATTCAAAGACCTCGTGATCCAACTCATGGAATG
>NC_026158.1:1778548-1809586 GCF_000512975.1 Sesamum indicum
CCACAATTATATTCAATTTCCACCACTCCCTCATTTCCACATATCACCATTCTTGTAAGCAACTAGTAATGTAAAACCATATATCAACAAATTCTCATTTGTAGACACCCACAACACAACATACAACAAACATGATATTTCAACGTGTCTTCGCATTCCACGTACACAGTATCGTCAATCAAATCAAATCATTCACCATGCATATATTTTCAGATAAAACAATATCAGCATAAACCACAAATAAAGAGAACATATATAGATAATACTAATTATTTACTTACCTCGACCTTACAACGTTTCTTTCTACTCTGTCACTAATTGTCAGCCATTTCACCTCACCCCCGTATCCTATAATGAGTTATACCACATACAGTTAATATATCGAGAATATCGTAATTTCTTTTAAATATAATATTAAATATTATTTGTACAATTTCTAATAATTCTTTAATATTCTATTTCTATCAAAATACAAATCTTCATTTTTCCTCTTTATTAACATACCATTTATTAAATATAGTTCTCGGAACATTTCTATGAATTTTCTATTAGTTTCCCGCTACTATACAATTCAATTAAATAACAATACTTAGAATTGCGTATTTGGTTAACAATTTCGATGGAACTGTATAAATTGGCTATAGCAACATTCAAATCTAATAAATTTAATAATCTAATTGACCAATGATATCATTTTTATATGCAATTCGATATTTAATTCGACACTATTTTAAATAGTCAAACACGTAAAATATTCCGATTAAATAATACGTCGCTTAATGTAAATAATATTTAATAAAAGAACTAATTAAATTATATAATTATATAAATTAATAGAAAATAAAATGGTAATTTTCATACCTCTGTTATTTTTCGTTTTCGGCCGATAATTGAAATTCTCAAAATTTACATTTGTGTGTGAATTGTGTATGGGTGTGTGTGTGCAATAAAGAGAGGAGAGAGAGAGTTGAGGCGGTGGCCACTCACTCTCTCTCTCTCTTCACTTTATATATATATATATATATTATATTATTATATACATAATATTATTATTATATATATAATATTTTTTTATTAAATTTTTTTCAAAATACCCCTTACGTCCTTCCAAATTTCTTAATTAATATAATTTGTTCTCAAATATTATAACGAGCTCCAATTTAATCCGTTCAAATTTTATTATATTCCAATTATGGAATATAATTTATTTACAATTAACTAAATTTCATAAAGATTTACCAATTAATCTCTCAATTATATATTATAATTTTGGGGCGTCACAGTATGAACTGAAGCAAGAGCTCCAAAATCATACAATTCTCGAACATCTTCTAATTTTGACCCTTCTAATATCCATACCCTATTATATTTTTCGGACGTTTCGATAATGGTCTTGCCTGGGTTTACTCCTTAGCGAAAAATTAATTTTTCCCACATATGCCGGTTGTCCTGCCAAGCTGAAGATGATATTAACTCGTTAATATTAACCTTAGAGGTTCCTGTCATTGGCCTAAGGATAATGTCTCCCTTTTTAACCACAGAGGTGTTGGGTTGACTTCAATAATCAGGAGTTTGCACTTCCTATGACTAAATTGTTGTCGTTTCACTAGAGTCTGGTGATAGCCTTGTGCAATCGGTACTTGAATCCGACACTATAGGTCTATAGCCCTGTACTCTAAAGGCATAATTTGGGTCATGCCCGATGGTGATGTCTTTCAAATTGGTTCTCGTAGGTCGTTCCATAGCAAGGTGGATGCTAATAAGGAACTCCTTATTGTGAACTGGATAGTGTCTATTTCCGATCTTTGAATTTGTCCGACAACTTGGGCATTAACCGCTAGCTGTTTGAACTTTCTGTCAAGCTCCTTGACGTTTTCCCGGAGGTGCTTGAGTCTCAACATGATGGAGTTTGATTCAGATGCCTCCATCTCTTGTTAGGAAATCTGCAAGAATGTTTTCATTAGATTTTATATCGAAAATATTATAACAATAATATTAGAATTTAGCTTGCCATCTGATTATACGAGCTTTCTCTATTTTTAGGACGTGCTGAATATTCATGAGCCGAAGCACAGTTGCACATGAGGTGCGTGGAACAAGCTACCCTTGGGGTTGCGAGGAGTGGACGTTGAGACCCCTTTATGGGCAGTTGTCAGTGCAAGCTGTGTGTGGCAGAGCAGAGTTATGGGATGAAATGCTATTGTGGTAGATGAGGGTGCGTTAGGGGAGACGACACGCTTCAAGAACCAAGGAGCATAAACATCCGCTATGTGTGTGAAAGACAACTTGTCCAACACTTGAGTGGGAGCAGCCCACTAAGTTGTGTGTTGAGTGCTCATCAGGAGCACGAGCTTGAGCACGATGGGAGCAGCAGGCTTCATCGATGTCGGGAGCAACAGGCTCCGTTGGCACCATGAGCGGCATGGTGTGGTCGGCCAAACAGGGATTGGGAGGGGGAGACCCCAACCTTGTTAGTGCGGTCGAGATGGGAGTTGGATACTCCCCTTTCTTGTTGGTGTTCGGACCGATGCGAGACTGGTGTTTGGAGGTGCTGCCGGACGGGGATTCAGAGATCCTATCCTTGCAGTTGCGGTCGAGCGCTCGGGACGAGGCAACGAGATTGTGTTTTGTGGTCAAGCTAGGAACGCTTGGTCGTCAGCCAGATTTGGGACAGGCGGTCTCATTTTCGTGGTGGGTTGAGTGGCAACCCTTTTCGAAAGCTGTTCGGGTCGCAAGTAGCGTTCTGCCGACAGTCGGGCAGGTGGCCCGTATTTTGCGGTCAAGTAGGAAAACTTGGTCGTCTACCGGATTGAGAACAGTGACTCCTTTCGGTGCGGGGTTGAGTGATAACCCTTTTTCGGTCCACGAGTGGTGTGTTTCCGACAGCTGGGCAGGCGGCCCATGGTGTGTTTGCAAGTGTTTGAGTGTAGTCTACCGCAGAGGCGGATCCGTGTGTTTGCCGAGGACGGCAACACATCGAGTGGTGGAGAGAGTGTGAAGTGTGACGCCGGGTTTCCACACTTCCGTATCACAGACTCCACACTTCGTTCGTTCCAGATCAATTCGGGTGTATTGAGGCACTATATTTTTCAGAGCAAATAGTATATTTACGTCACCACAAAAGTATATAATATATTTTTTTAGCTATAAACTCTATATTAAATAATAGACAAAAAAATATTGTATTTTTTCAAAATAATGCATATTTTCTTTTTCTGTTAGTTGTTAATAACTATATAAGTTTTTTTTATTGAAATGCATGTTATACCTTTGTTTAATAGTCAAATGTTTTCAATAGTTTTGTTTTTTTTTTTTTTTCGGTTAACTTAGCAATTGTCGGGATTATCATTCCTTCTAAATTTATCGAAAAATCATGTACGAATAGTTTGTACAAGCCACAAAAAACCCACATTAAATCCCATAATTATGAGACAAAATATGGACGACGTGCGGGCGACTAGGGATGTCGACCAGCACGCAGTGGATTATGACTCATGTTGTGCAAGAGAGGCACTTCACGACTGGAGCGCTCGAAAGAGCAGGAGCGGTCTGGTGTCGCTAGATACTTGGGGAGTATTGGACACTGCATACACTTCAATCCTTCGTGTATGTGTTGACGAGGACGTCAACAGATCGAGTGGGTGAGAATGTCACAAGTTGGCTATTACCTGTGGGCAACGTGCGGGCAATCGGGTTGATGTAGGCCAGCACGGGACGACATGCGGGCATCTCGGGTTGATGTAGGCCAGCATGTAGCGACGTTGTGCGCAACCTTAGGCACGAGTAGAAGCAAATGTGCGGAACAGAGTGCTTTGATGCGGGAACAGAATGCTCTAGCCTTGGAGATGCTGGAAAAGTGCACTCCTCGGCCCTTTCAGTGTGCTACTCATGGGAAAAG
Source organism: Sesamum indicum (assembly GCF_000512975.1). Lineage (NCBI taxonomy): Eukaryota > Viridiplantae > Streptophyta > Magnoliopsida > Lamiales > Pedaliaceae > Sesamum > Sesamum indicum. Next base: position 1,782,447 of record NC_026158.1, read on the forward strand.
TGATTTTTTTCTTAAGCCTATTATACATCAATGAGGACGAGGGCTTCCTTCTCCTCTGGTTCACCTCCGGGATGGGCTTGAGAAAAACAACAAAAATCCGTACGGAGCTGCCTTGTTTAGTAAAGCAGAAACTCCGGGGAGCTACCGCAACGAGTGATTTCCTAGTGGGAAAGCACGAGTGGGCTATAAGCAAGGGGGGCTGCTGCTTTCCCGACCCTAGCCTGTTTCCCGTTAGCCCAAAAAGCGGGAGGGGAACAGGCATAGTAGAGGGGAAGGAGAAGCTCCCCCAGAGAGAGCCGGAAAAGGAGAGAGGGACCCGAAGGGGACCGAACGGTTAGCTAATAGGGTAGCGGGTAGAGAGCGTCTTCCTAGTTGGAAGGCGCGAACGCATAAGTAAGGCAGCTAAGTCGATTGTAGCTAGTTGTATTAATGAGCTACCTTGCTTGAGTTCCTCTATAGCTAGCAGTTGTCCTTCGGTCTTCTTGCTATAACCAGTAGGGGTGTCCGGGCCGAGCGCAGCGGTCGGGTAAGATCAACCTCCGTATTTAACTACCGAGCTAAATCGAGTGAGGCATCCGAACGTCTTTCAGTGGGTGGCTAGCAGAGAGTGATCCTCAAGTGAGGAGCACGAACGGAATACACCAAGTGCAGCCGGGGGGTTACAGGGGGGTTTCCCCAAAAAAACGACGCGCGCCCTCTTACCAGAATCCTAAGAGTGGACTTTATGCCTTAATCCCTGCCTCTGCCTCCTCTTCCTCTTGCCTTGCCCTATGTAGCTATTGCTCCCTTGCTTCCTTGTCCTAATTCAGATTTGTTGTTGTTCTCAAGCTCCACCTTCATCCCGTATGGAGCCACCGTCGTGTCAGTCAGCTGCCCTTACGTCTTCATGTTCGATCCGACCGACACATGGACTGAACCTAGCCTAAACCCATAGGCGCTAGTTCATGCAGGGCGTTCTACACAGTATCTATACCCTAAGGAGCTTTCAACTTGCCCCACAGGGTTGGGAAATGAGCTCGTTGCATTGCTGCTTTGAGTTGTAGTTTTTCCTTGTTAGACTTTTGTAGAGCGATGGCCGCCGTCTCGTAGCCTTCGCTGCCCATTAAAGTGCCTAGGACCTCCCTCATTATATAGATTCCCTCATACCACCTACGGACGCTTGGGGATTATTACCCTGTTTTCCGCTTGCAATCTATACTCTCAGGGAGACCGAGCTAAGGTGATCTCGACCATCATTTAAGTAAATCGATAGCTCATTTTATGCCAAATAAGGCCTCTTGAGGAACTGCCCCTTATAGTTATCCCTCAATGGGTTTTCCAGGAGCCTTGACAGTGATAAAAATGTAGCTCTTTAAGGTAGCTGCCCCCAGGCTCTACCTTAAGCCAGCTTTTACCGACCCTGGGGAACTTTAAGCAGCCTCCGAAAGAGGCGGCGAGAGCTTCTTCTTAGAAGGAGCTCGAAGCTAACATCTTGAGGAAGCAAGGAGCTAGCGGCTGAAGACCCGGCTGTAAGCCTGTCTGTAAGCCAAGAGAGCTATCCGACCCGACCATTCCAGACTGCAAGGAGGGAATGGAATAAGGGTCTACCTATCTTACCCCGTTGGACTATCAGAACTAGCAGCTCTGACCTATGAGTTATGAGCTAGATGTTCCTTGTTGAGTTAACTGAGTTCTGAGTTCATAGATGCTAGACTTATGTAGCTATTGAGTTCCTGCTGTTTCTTCTTTATCTGTCCTATCATAGGCCTCTCGGTTGGTTCATAGAGCCCTAAAGAGTTAGCTGCTTGTTCTAGTAGTCCAAGAGCCCCCGGACCACATTATAAATCGGTACAACGCCTCCATCAATGAGGACGAGGGCTTCCTTCTCCTCTGGTTCACCTCCGGGATGGGCTTGAGAAAAACAACAAAAATCCGTACGGAGCTGCCTTGTTTAGTAAAGCAGAAACTCCGGGGAGCTACCGCAACGAGTGATTTCCTAGTGGGAAAGCACGAGTGGGCTATAAGCAAGGGGGGCTGCTGCTTTCCCGACCCTAGCCTGTTTCCCGTTAGCCCAAAAAGCGGGAGGGGAACAGGCATAGTAGAGGGGAAGGAGAAGCTCCCCCAGAGAGAGCCGGAAAAGGAGAGAGGGACCCGAAGGGGACCGAACGGTTAGCTAATAGGGTAGCGGGTAGAGAGCGTCTTCCTAGTTGGAAGGCGCGAACGCATAAGTAAGGCAGCTAAGTCGATTGTAGCTAGTTGTATTAATGAGCTACCTTGCTTGAGTTCCTCTATAGCTAGCAGTTGTCCTTCGGTCTTCTTGCTATAACCAGTAGGGGTGTCCGGGCCGAGCGCAGCGGTCGGGTAAGATCAACCTCCGTATTTAACTACCGAGCTAAATCGAGTGAGGCATCCGAACGTCTTTCAGTGGGTGGCTAGCAGAGAGTGATCCTCAAGTGAGGAGCACGAACGGAATACACCAAGTGCAGCCGGGGGGTTACAGGGGGGTTTCCCCAAAAAAACGACGCGCGCCCTCTTACCAGAATCCTAAGAGTGGACTTTATGCCTTAATCCCTGCCTCTGCCTCCTCTTCCTCTTGCCTTGCCCTATGTAGCTATTGCTCCCTTGCTTCCTTGTCCTAATTCAGATTTGTTGTTGTTCTCAAGCTCCACCTTCATCCCGTATGGAGCCACCGTCGTGTCAGTCAGCTGCCCTTACGTCTTCATGTTCGATCCGACCGACACATGGACTGAACCTAGCCTAAACCCATAGGCGCTAGTTCATGCAGGGCGTTCTACACAGTATCTATACCCTAAGGAGCTTTCAACTTGCCCCACAGGGTTGGGAAATGAGCTCGTTGCATTGCTGCTTTGAGTTGTAGTTTTTCCTTGTTAGACTTTTGTAGAGCGATGGCCGCCGTCTCGTAGCCTTCGCTGCCCATTAAAGTGCCTAGGACCTCCCTCATTATATAGATTCCCTCATACCACCTACGGACGCTTGGGGATTATTACCCTGTTTTCCGCTTGCAATCTATACTCTCAGGGAGACCGAGCTAAGGTGATCTCGACCATCATTTAAGTAAATCGATAGCTCATTTTATGCCAAATAAGGCCTCTTGAGGAACTGCCCCTTATAGTTATCCCTCAATGGGTTTTCCAGGAGCCTTGACAGTGATAAAAATGTAGCTCTTTAAGGTAGCTGCCCCCAGGCTCTACCTTAAGCCAGCTTTTACCGACCCTGGGGAACTTTAAGCAGCCTCCGAAAGAGGCGGCGAGAGCTTCTTCTTAGAAGGAGCTCGAAGCTAACATCTTGAGGAAGCAAGGAGCTAGCGGCTGAAGACCCGGCTGTAAGCCTGTCTGTAAGCCAAGAGAGCTATCCGACCCGACCATTCCAGACTGCAAGGAGGGAATGGAATAAGGGTCTACCTATCTTACCCCGTTGGACTATCAGAACTAGCAGCTCTGACCTATGAGTTATGAGCTAGATGTTCCTTGTTGAGTTAACTGAGTTCTGAGTTCATAGATGCTAGACTTATGTAGCTATTGAGTTCCTGCTGTTTCTTCTTTATCTGTCCTATCATAGGCCTCTCGGTTGGTTCATAGAGCCCTAAAGAGTTAGCTGCTTGTTCTAGTAGTCCAAGAGCCCCCGGACCACATTATAAATCGGTACAACGCCTCCATCAATGAGGACGAGGGCTTCCTTCTCCTCTGGTTCACCTCCGGGATGGGCTTGAGAAAAACAACAAAAATCCGTACGGAGCTGCCTTGTTTAGTAAAGCAGAAACTCCGGGGAGCTACCGCAACGAGTGATTTCCTAGTGGGAAAGCACGAGTGGGCTATAAGCAAGGGGGGCTGCTGCTTTCCCGACCCTAGCCTGTTTCCCGTTAGCCCAAAAAGCGGGAGGGGAACAGGCATAGTAGAGGGGAAGGAGAAGCTCCCCCAGAGAGAGCCGGAAAAGGAGAGAGGGACCCGAAGGGGACCGAACGGTTAGCTAATAGGGTAGCGGGTAGAGAGCGTCTTCCTAGTTGGAAGGCGCGAACGCATAAGTAAGGCAGCTAAGTCGATTGTAGCTAGTTGTATTAATGAGCTACCTTGCTTGAGTTCCTCTATAGCTAGCAGTTGTCCTTCGGTCTTCTTGCTATAACCAGTAGGGGTGTCCGGGCCGAGCGCAGCGGTCGGGTAAGATCAACCTCCGTATTTAACTACCGAGCTAAATCGAGTGAGGCATCCGAACGTCTTTCAGTGGGTGGCTAGCAGAGAGTGATCCTCAAGTGAGGAGCACGAACGGAATACACCAAGTGCAGCCGGGGGGTTACAGGGGGGTTTCCCCAAAAAAACGACGCGCGCCCTCTTACCAGAATCCTAAGAGTGGACTTTATGCCTTAATCCCTGCCTCTGCCTCCTCTTCCTCTTGCCTTGCCCTATGTAGCTATTGCTCCCTTGCTTCCTTGTCCTAATTCAGATTTGTTGTTGTTCTCAAGCTCCACCTTCATCCCGTATGGAGCCACCGTCGTGTCAGTCAGCTGCCCTTACGTCTTCATGTTCGATCCGACCGACACATGGACTGAACCTAGCCTAAACCCATAGGCGCTAGTTCATGCAGGGCGTTCTACACAGTATCTATACCCTAAGGAGCTTTCAACTTGCCCCACAGGGTTGGGAAATGAGCTCGTTGCATTGCTGCTTTGAGTTGTAGTTTTTCCTTGTTAGACTTTTGTAGAGCGATGGCCGCCGTCTCGTAGCCTTCGCTGCCCATTAAAGTGCCTAGGACCTCCCTCATTATATAGATTCCCTCATACCACCTACGGACGCTTGGGGATTATTACCCTGTTTTCCGCTTGCAATCTATACTCTCAGGGAGACCGAGCTAAGGTGATCTCGACCATCATTTAAGTAAATCGATAGCTCATTTTATGCCAAATAAGGCCTCTTGAGGAACTGCCCCTTATAGTTATCCCTCAATGGGTTTTCCAGGAGCCTTGACAGTGATAAAAATGTAGCTCTTTAAGGTAGCTGCCCCCAGGCTCTACCTTAAGCCAGCTTTTACCGACCCTGGGGAACTTTAAGCAGCCTCCGAAAGAGGCGGCGAGAGCTTCTTCTTAGAAGGAGCTCGAAGCTAACATCTTGAGGAAGCAAGGAGCTAGCGGCTGAAGACCCGGCTGTAAGCCTGTCTGTAAGCCAAGAGAGCTATCCGACCCGACCATTCCAGACTGCAAGGAGGGAATGGAATAAGGGTCTACCTATCTTACCCCGTTGGACTATCAGAACTAGCAGCTCTGACCTATGAGTTATGAGCTAGATGTTCCTTGTTGAGTTAACTGAGTTCTGAGTTCATAGATGCTAGACTTATGTAGCTATTGAGTTCCTGCTGTTTCTTCTTTATCTGTCCTATCATAGGCCTCTCGGTTGGTTCATAGAGCCCTAAAGAGTTAGCTGCTTGTTCTAGTAGTCCAAGAGCCCCCGGACCACATTATAAATCGGTACAACGCCTCCATCAATGAGGACGAGGGCTTCCTTCTCCTCTGGTTCACCTCCGGGATGGGCTTGAGAAAAACAACAAAAATCCGTACGGAGCTGCCTTGTTTAGTAAAGCAGAAACTCCGGGGAGCTACCGCAACGAGTGATTTCCTAGTGGGAAAGCACGAGTGGGCTATAAGCAAGGGGGGCTGCTGCTTTCCCGACCCTAGCCTGTTTCCCGTTAGCCCAAAAAGCGGGAGGGGAACAGGCATAGTAGAGGGGAAGGAGAAGCTCCCCCAGAGAGAGCCGGAAAAGGAGAGAGGGACCCGAAGGGGACCGAACGGTTAGCTAATAGGGTAGCGGGTAGAGAGCGTCTTCCTAGTTGGAAGGCGCGAACGCATAAGTAAGGCAGCTAAGTCGATTGTAGCTAGTTGTATTAATGAGCTACCTTGCTTGAGTTCCTCTATAGCTAGCAGTTGTCCTTCGGTCTTCTTGCTATAACCAGTAGGGGTGTCCGGGCCGAGCGCAGCGGTCGGGTAAGATCAACCTCCGTATTTAACTACCGAGCTAAATCGAGTGAGGCATCCGAACGTCTTTCAGTGGGTGGCTAGCAGAGAGTGATCCTCAAGTGAGGAGCACGAACGGAATAGGCAGTGGTCGGGCAGGCGGCGTCTGCCGCCTTCCGCCTGCACGCGCGCACGTGAAGACGTACAGGATGTGCTCGTGAAGATGCAATGCTCATGTATACATAATGTTTTTGTTGGAGAACAACGGATTTGAACGTGAACCCTCCAGTTTTTTTCCCAATTATTTTTCAAACATTTGGGACGCTCAATATAACCGAATATAATAAAATAAATATTTTTCAAACATCAAGGGGTATTCACACCACAATTATATTCAATTTCCACCACTCCTTCATTTCCACATATCACCATTCTTGTAAGCAACTAGTAACGTAAAATCATATATCAATACATTCTCATTTTACCATTCTTGTAAGCAACTAGTAACGTAAAATCATATATCAATACATTCTCATTTTCAGACACCCACAACATAACATACAACAAACATAATATTTCAACGTGTCTTCGCATTCCACGTACACAATATCGTCAATCAAATTAAATCATTCACCACTCATATATTTTCAGATAAACCAACGTCAGCATGAACCACAAATTTATATAACAGTAATATCACAAATAAATGGAACATATATAGATAATACTAATTATTTACTTACCTCGCCCTTACAACGTTTCTTTCTACTCAATCGCTAATTGTCATTCACCTCACCCCCGTATCCTATAATGAGTTATACCACATACAGTTAATATATCGAGAATATCATAATTTCTTTTAAATACAATATTAAATATTATTCGTACAATTTCTAATAATTCTTTAATATTCCACTTCTATCGAAGTACAAATCTTCGTTGTTTTTCCTCTTTATTAACATACCATTTATTAAATATAATTCTCAGAATATTTTTATGAATTTTCTATCGATTTCTCGCTGCTATACAATTTAATTAAGCAATAATACATAAAATTACATATTTGGTTAATCATTTCGATGAAATTGTATAAATTAGCTATAGTAATAATTAAATCTAACAAATCTAATATTTTAATTACCCAACTATATCATTTTTATAGCAAATATGATATTTAATTCGACACTAATTTAATTAGCCAAAATCATAAAGTACTCTGATTAAATAATACATCGCTCAATATAAATTATATTTAGTAAAAGAACTAATTAAATAATATAATTATGTAAATTAATATAAATTAAAACATAAATTCATACCTTTCGATTTCTTCTTGGCCGCAGTGAGAAATTGCAAATTCTGAAGTAGAAATCTACATATGTGTATATTATATATGTGTGTAATGAGAGAGAGGAGAGAGAAGTGAGGTGGGCTTGGCCGCCACTCTCATCCACTCTCTTTTCTCATAATTTTATATGTATATATCTATATACTTATTATTATATATATGTTTTATATATATTATTATATATATAATATTATTATTATTTTATTTATTTAATTAAACTTTTCACAAAATACCAATTACGTCCTTCTTAATTTCTTAATTAATATAATTTGCTCTCAAATATTATAACGAACTCCAATTTAACTCGTTCAAGTTTTATTATATTCTAATTATGGAGCATATTTTATTTATTAATTAACTAAGTTTTATAAAAATTTATCAATTAATCCCCCATTTATATATTATAATTTTTTGGGCGTTACATAGGTAGGGCTCATGAGCAGGGTCGGGTTTTGGTAGTGGGCCTTTCAGGTAGGTCACTTTGATGGGCCTTAGGTGGGCCTACCACTAAATAGGTCATTAGGCCGCATAATATATAACACACTCTACCTTGGACCAAGACCTCACGTAAAAGAACAAGGTCTGGAGTCTTTTTGGATCTAGCGTATCATCACTATCGAAAAGTTCGCCTTAGGTGTACCTGCAATTTTAGAACGAATCTTTGCCCGCGTATGTGTTAGTCAAAAATAGATTTAAAATTTTCAAATAAGTAATGAATTTTTCTGCAGGTAACACTTAGTACCCATATCAGCTGGGTTTCCTTCAGTTTTAATTTTTTTTCAATTTTATGACTTCTTTTCCTACAATGTCCCGAATGAAGTGGCATTTTAACTTCAATATGTTTTTTCTCATCATGAAACACTAGGTTTTTACATAGTTGAATGGAAGATTGGATATCAGAAAAAACTATGAGTTTATCATTAAAGAAGCCTATTTCTTTTATTAGTCCATCTAACCAAATTGTCTCTTTAAAGGCTTTAGTAGTAGCAATATATTCAGCCTCAATAGTAGATAATGCAACTATATGTTGAAGTTGGATTTCCAACTTATGCATGAGCCAACGTGTGTAAATATGTAAGATGTGGTGGACTTCCTACTGTCTCTGTCATTTGCATAGTTAGAGTCTACATACCCAACAAGTCGAATATTTTCAAAAACTTTAGAAAAAGTAATAAAATATTTTCAGATCCATGTAGGTATCTTAGTAACCATTTTAGAGCTTTCCAATGAGGAGGGCCAGGATTTGACATGTATCAACTAAGACAACTGATGGCATATGCAATGTCAGGTCTAGTGCATAGGTTAAGAAACATAATAGATCCAATAACATTTAAGTATGGTATCTTATCCATTTTTGCTTTTTCAATCTCAGTTTTGGGACTTTGGTCTTTATTCAGTTGGAAATGAGCCAGCTAGAGGCACATAAGTGGGTTTAGAGTTTTCCATAGCAAATTTCTTTAAAATGGACTGAATGTAGGTTTTTTGATTTAAAAGTATTATCGATTTTTCTCTATTTCTAGCAATATTCATACCAAGGATCCTTTTGGCATCACCAAGATTTCTCATTTCAAAAGTTTTGCAAAGATCCTTTTGCAAGTAATCAATAAATTTAAAACTAGGACTAACAATAAGCATATTATCAACATATAACACAAGAAATATAGGTATGTCATTCACATGCTTAAAATAGAGACAATGATCATAATGGCTTCTTTTGAAATTCAAGGAATGCATGAATAAATTGAATTTCTTGTTCCACTGTCTAGGAGATTACTTTAAGCCATATAAAGACTTTTTTAATAAGCACACATGATCAGGTTTGGACTTATCAATGAAACCAATTGGTTGATGCATGTAAATATTTTCATCCAAATCAACATGCAAAAAAGCAGTTTTCACATCCATTTATTTTAAGTCCCAATTATAGTGCGCAGTAAGAGCAATGATAATGCGAACAATAGTATATTTAATAACAAGAGAAAAAATTTCATTATAGTCCATTCCTTCCTTCTGAGTGAACCCCCTGGCTACGAGTCTAGCTTTATATTTTATGAAATTTTCTTGCTTAATTTTTAAAATTCATTTACAATCAACTATTGAGGAATTTTTAGGTTTGGGAACTAGATCCCAAGTTTTATTATCTTTCAAGGATTTCATTTCCTCATTCATGGCACTTAGCCATTATTCTAATTTCATTTCTTCATCAACGCTAGTAGGTTCAGAAATTTCAGCATTAAGGGCTATATGAAAGTCTCTAAACTTAGAGGAAACCCTAGGTTGCCTTCTATTTCTATCCCTAACTAGTTGGTAATTTTCAAAAGTGTTTTCTACGTTTGTATTTTCAGGAATTTCTTCATTTTGTTCTTCTAAATTCTCTATTATTCCTCCCCCCTATTGGTTATCCTCTGTATTTTTCTCCACCTTATTGAAAGTGAATTCTTTATGTTCAATTTCTATTTTATTGAGACAGGGCATTTCATTTTCGTTGAAAGTGACATCTTTACTTATTAAGACTCTAAAACCTGGTTGACTACGTACCTAAAGTCTATAACCTTTTACCCCTTCAGGATAACCAATAAAGACACTTTTCAGGGATCTAGGTTCTAAATTATCTTAATTTTGATGAACTAAAGCAGAACATCCAAACACACATAGAGAAGAAATATCAGGTTGTTTTTTAGACCAGACTGTTTCAGGTGATTTCCCAAGTAAAGGCACAGAAGGTGACAAATTTATTAAATGGGCAGCTGTCAAGACAACTTCTCCCCAAAAAGATTTTTGTAAACTAGAACTTACTAATAAGAATCCAACCTTTTCAAGTAGAGTTTGGTTCATGCATTCAGCAACACCATTTTATTGGGGGTATAGGTATTGGTCTTGTGCCTTTTAATTCCGAATTTTTACATATAAGTCAGAAAAATTTTGATTACGAAATTCAAGACCATTGCCAGTTCGAAGAGATTTCAACTTTTTGCCCGTTTGGTTTTCCACCAAAGTTTTCCACTTTTCAAATTTTCCAAAAACTTCAGATTTATGCTTTATTAAGAAAACGAAAATTTTTCTTGAAAAATTATCAATAATGGACAAAAAATATTGGTTTCCACCATGGGTGGTTACTTTTGAGGGACCCCAAACATTAGCATGTACATAATCTAAAACGAAAGTGGACATAGAGGGATTAAGGGAGGGTGAGACAGGAAAATGCACTCTATGCTGTTTACCCATCACACAATCGTCACAAACTTTTAAATTTTCAATTTTGTTATTTAAAATTCCTTCCCTTCTTAATAGCTTAAGTCCCTTTTGGCTTATGTGACCTAATCTTTTATGCCATAGAGATGTTTTATCACATTCAGTCACATATGCAGCAATTGAGTCATAAGTAACATAGCACATATATGAATTCTGTTTTCTTTTTGCTTTGAAAACAATTGGTGATCCTTTCGTTATTTTGTAAGGCCCTTTCCCCATCTGCCCTCTAGACCCTTTTCTTCGAGAGCAGCATATGAAATAAGATTATAACTTATGTCACGAACGTACCTAAAGTTTCTTAGGGTTAACTTATAGTCCTCTTTGAAGTTCAAAGAAATGTCACCTAAACCTTTTATTTCACATCGTTTTTCATTTGCCATAGAGACAAAGCCAAAATTTTCATTTCTAAAATGTGTAAAAATTTCTTTGAAATGACTCATATGAAAAGTACAACTAGAGTCAATTAACCACTCATTTTTATTCACAGCATGAACTGAATTTGCTTCACATACAACAAATACTTCACCAGAATTGTCATCAGAAACATTATTAGCTTTTTTTTTATCTTCATAATATTTTTTTCTATTTTCTCTTTTGGGTTTTCTACAATTCTTAATGTAATTTTCTTTAATTCCACAGTTATAACATCGTCTTTCTCTTATTTTATCTTCTTTATATGGATTTTCCATAGTTCTAGATTTGCTTCTGCTGCCACTCCTACTTTTACTTCTGCATCCACTTCTACTATTGTACCTAAAGCCGGAGTTTCTAAATTTCGGTCTTCCCCTAACAAAATTAACCTCATGTTGGTTTTGACTAGGTTTATTTATTTTTAAGTCCATCTCCTTGCTTTTTAAACCATTTACGACTCCGTATTTTATGGCTGCTTTAACATTAGAATAGGTTTCAGGAATAACATTAAGTAAAACAATGGGAGAGTATTCATCTATATTTTTATCACCTGTGTGTTTTATATCTTGAATTAACTTAGTAAAATCATATAGATTTTCATCAATGTTTTTAGACAAGTCAAGATATCTAAAAAAATTTTCTAATAGAAAAAGCTTACTCGGTAAGGATGTTTCAGTATATAAATCTTCAAGTTTTTTCCAAAGTTCTTTTGAGGAATTTTGTTTTCCTACTTTTCTAAGAACAGTGTCAGCCAGGTCTAAAATAATAGAAGAGTATGCATATTCATCATTCTCTAACTTCTTTTCTTCTGAAACATTTTCAGTATATTTATCATCTATTGCTTTGAAAATCTTTTATTAAATAAGAATTTCTTTCATTTTCTGTTGCCATATTGAAAAATCACTTTTTCCATCAAAGGGTTGTAAATTATATCCGGCCATTTTGAAATAAATTAGTGTTTTTCAAAAAAGGGTATTTCACGAATTTTCAGAAGAATTGATTTTCATTTAAAAGGATTTTCAAAAATTATTATCACAGTTTAATTAGTAAATTCAGAAAATATAGCAGCAATGACAGTAATTTTAGAAAAAAATATAACAGTTAACGATAGTATTTTTCAAAAAATTATATTGAACAGATCACAATAATAATTTCATAAAGTTATCTCAAACAAATCTCAACAAATAATTTGCAGAAAATGATCATAGCGAGTCACAATAATAATTTAAGAAAAATAATCACAATAGATCACAATAATAGCATCAGAAAATAATCACAGCAGATAATAATTTCAGAAATAAGAAATCGAGGTTTTCCAGCCTAAGTCCCAACCAGATACCCGATGACCTCAAGGGTCCGATCAGGTGGGATATTAGGAGGATTTAACCGCGGTAAAAAAATAGTAGCAATTCAATAATAACATGACAATATAACTAAGATATAAGCAATTTAATAAAAAATTGTAGAAAAATAAAAGGAGGGGTTTCAGAGGTTACCACCACCAAGGCGAGATCGGTGGTCATAGACGAGGCTCTCATACCACTAGGGGTGGGCGAACGGGTCGGGTTTTTTGGGTCCCGACCCGACCCGATCGGGTAACGGAAAATCGGTTCGGGTTTGTCGGATTCTTTGTCGGTTTCGGATAACCCGAAACCCGATTCTTTCCAATCGGGTTTGGGTTCGGATATTAAATATCCACCCGAAAAACCCGATCGGGTACCCGATTAGGAGAAGGGGAAAAAGAGCTGTTGCCTGCTAGTGCTACGGGTACAAGCCAGAAAAGAAAAAACCCTTGCTTGCTGCTGCTCCTGCATTCTTGCTCCTGTTTCTTTCCTTACTGCCATTGTTGATTTGTTGCTGCCGTTGCTGCTGCTGTCGCCAGCAACCAGTCGCTGCGGCCGCGCCACCCACCGGACTCCGACGACGACGAGCTCTCCTTCATCGCCGACAACAATCGCTATTTTTGCGAATTTTCAGAATTGTGCCTGGTAATTTTTCAATGATTGGAGTTGTTTTGTTGATTTAATCATATAATAGTTATGTATTGTTGTTGTAATTAGATTTTTGGTTAGTTTTAATTTGTTTTACATTTTGATTTTGAAGGTAAGTTTGTATGCATACTTAGTGTTTGTTGAAATGTCACATTGAAGTTGCATTTGCATGTTTCATCTTCATCCTGTTGCATACTGTTTTGTTGGCCATTCATTGTCTGCAGAGACAGGTTATTAGGTTAAAAAAATTAATAATCTAACTATATCACATGCAAAAATCAGAGTTACTCCTTCCCAGGGTAAGATTTGGTACATTCTCTTTCCTGAAAGTTTGAAATGTTGCACACAGAAACAGAGCAGAGATAAACACATGTTGGATATAATAAATGTAGTTCAATGCTAGGGCACCAATTACTGTTTTCTTTTAAGGTTAATGCACTAAGTTTAAAAACACCAAAAGCAATGCAAGTGATAAAGTTTCAAATCAATACTACATTTAGTTGAGAGGAATCGGCCTTTTTGTTTGCCAAAAGCTTATCATGTCTTATTGCTTCAAGGTGTTTTATCTTGAAGTGAATCTCGAGTTGCTTAGCACCATCAAAGTTTTGAACTTCTCCTTTTGTAAGTTCCCATGTTTGGAAAACTTCCAATTTTGGCTAATTAACATCATGCCAAATCATCTTCAGTTTGATTTAATTGGAAATAGGGAGTCTTATGTTCGATATAGGTAGCAGTAATTAGTGTTGCCTTTCAAGGTGTACATGTCCTAATTTATCTAAATACTAACTACTCATAGTCACTGAGAGTAAAATGGTCCTTTTGTTTACCAAAATCGTACAATCTCTTATTGCTTCGGATCTTCAGACTGCTATTGCTGTAAGTTATGCTGTTAAACTTCAGTTTGGAGATTTGTTTTTAATTCTCAGTTTCTTGTTCTATTTTTCCTGCCATAACAGAGGAGGAAATACTTTTCCCATAACTTTTAATTTTCTTGGTGTTATGAGTTTCTTTTGTGGCCTTTTTTGTCTTTCTCCAATGCTAAGTCTTCACCATTTGATAGTTTTTTCTCACGGTTTGCTTTATATTTTTTGCTTAATACTATCTTCTGTCATTATTTGTATTTTTATTCAATGCAAGGTTATGATAGAAGCAACTCCTAATATATTTTTTTGTTCTTATACTTTGCAGATTGGAAACATTGGCTTCTCAATATATCTTTCATAAATATGGATGGAATTGGAAGTCACTCTCAGTCTCAGTCTTACTCGTCACCAAATGCCCAAACCATAAATATGGATGGATTGAAAAATCATGTTAGTGGTGATCATCTTGAGAATGTTGAGCATTATTTTGATGATAATATTGATAAGGATTTGGAGGGAGAGGATGAGGAGGAAGATGTTTTAGGTGATTCTAAAAAAAGAAAAAAGAGGGTAGTGGCTTGTAGATCACCAGATTGGGATCATTTCGTTAAATTTCATTGTGAAAAGGATAATGTCCAAAAGGCTAGGTGCAAATATTGTAGTAGAGAGATCAAAGCCGATCCAAAAGCACATGGAACTAGACATTTGAAAAACCATTATGAATCTTGCAAGAAAAAACCCCAAGAAATCACCAGAAATCAAAATAGATTGTCTTTCCAACCAACTCGCATTGGTGATAGAGACGCCCCTCTTGTTAATTGGAGATTTGAGCAAGACAAAACTAGAGAAGCTTTGTGTCACATGCTGGTTGTGGATGAACTTCCATTTAAGTTAGTCGAACATCCTGGATTTAGGCATTTCTTGTCTGTTGCATGCCCGATGTTTGCTATTCCATCAAGAAGAACAATAACGAAAGATATTTTCAATATATATGTGCATGAAAGAGCAAGATTGAAGTTGTTTATTAAAGATCATGCTCAACGGGTTTCCATCACTACAGACACTTGGACATCCATTCAAAAAGTCAATTATATGTGTCTCACTGCTCACTTTATTGATGATGATTGAAACTTGCACAAAAGAATTTTAAACTTTTGTCCAATTATCGGGCATAAAAGTGAAGAAATAGGTAAAGGAGTAGAAAAATGCTTGTTTGATTGGGGTGTTGACAGGGTTTTCTCTATCACTGTTGATAATGCGTCTTCCAATGATGGGGCTATCGTTTACTTGAAAAAGAAGTTTGAAAATTGGGGGCAAAACATCTTAGGTGGGAGATATGTGCACATGAGGTGTATGGCACATATAGTTAACCTCGTTGTGCAGGATGGTTTAAAGGGTGAGCATGAAACTATCTCCCGTATTAGAGGGGCCATCAGGTATATTAGGAATTCTCCAACTAGGTACAAGAAATTTCAAGAGTGTGTTGAATTTGAAAAATTGGAAACGAAAAATTGTTATCTCTTGATGTGCCTACTAGACTGATCTTTCGAGACAACCATTTGATGGGATACCGACTGATTATGATTGGGAGAGGGCAAAGGTATTGGAGACAACCATTTGATGGGATACCGACTGATTATGATTGGGAGAGGGCAAAGGTATTGGTGAAATTTTTAAGGCATTTTGACAGTCTCACTTTGCGCATTTCTGGTGCTTTTTATGTCACATCTAATTTGGTTTTTCGTGAAATATGTGAAGTTGACTTGCTTCTCAGATATTGGTTAAGTAGTAATGATGTTGAATTAAATGAGATGGCAAAAAAGATGAAAGAAAAGTATGACAAATATTGGGGATCAATTGAGAAGATGAATATGATTTTATATTATGTTGTGATCCTTGATCCACGTCATAAATTGGAGTTCATTGAATTTAGCTTTGATAAATTGTATGGTGGTACCGAACAAAGCAATGTGATGAAAGAACAAGTGAGAGATGGACTTTACGAGTTGTTTAATGATTATAAGTTGAGATACGGTCATAGTCTTCAAGGAACGCTAGAAAGCCCGGGATCATCATTTAGTCGTGTTTCTTCATCATCTTCCTCTTCAGTTGGGACATCTACGCAATACACTGATTATGAAGCGACTCGTGCGTTCACCATAGAGCAAGAGTTCAATATGTACAAATCAGGTGGAAAAGGGGATCGTGTGAAATCGGAATTAGAGAAATATCTTGGTGAGGATGTTGAAATGCATAGAGACAAATTTGACATACTAAATTGGTGGAGAGTAAACGCCCAAAGGTTTCCCATTCTTTCCAAAATGGCTCGGGATATATTAGCAGTTCCAGTCTCAACTGTTGCCTCGGAATCCGCATTTAGTACCGGTGGTCGTGTTCTTGACACTTTTAGGAGCTCTTTGTCTCCTAAAATAGTGCAAGCGCTTATTTGTACTCAAGATTGGATACGAAAAGACTCCAAACCAATTAGCATTGAGGAGGATTTGAGTGAACTTGAAGTGGTTGAGAAAGGTACTTATTTATTCTTTTTCTTGTATTTTGATTATTGTTCAATTTTATGTATTCTACTTATATATTTTACTTGTCTAACTACTTTCTATTTTGTTGTAGAGTTGACTAAGTTGGGGACTTATATATTTTACTTGTCTAACTACTTTCTATTTTGTTGTAGAGTTGACTAAGTTGGGGGTTGATTCAATAATTATTGATATTTAATGGTGCTAACTGGTACTTGTAAATTTTTGACAAGGTATTAGAATGGTAGAACCTCATTGTGTAATATTAAATTTTTAATCTGTTTAACTTTCTCTAATAGTTCTTCCACTTTGTATGTTTAATGCTTGACAGGTCGAGGACTCGAGGATGAAAATGTGATATGAGCTAGTTGCTTTTTCAGTCTGTAGGCATTAGGATTTAGGAGGCCTTGGCTTTATTGTTGTTACTAAAATAATTTACAAAAACCTATGATAATTTATGGATGTGATTGAACTCTTTTTTTCTTTTTGTATTTATGTAAAGTTTTAAGTATTTGTGTCCATAACTTATAGTTTAGATTTACATGGAGTGAATTACTTTCATTTTGAAAAATTGAGCTTGTACATTTTTTGAAGCTAAAAAACCCGAACCCGACTGTCGGGTACCCGATTGGTCCGGTATCCGACTTAGTCGGGTTCGGGTCCGGGTTCGGGTTCATTTTTTCCAAACCCGACATGTCGGGTACCCGACCCGAACTACCCGACCCGATGCCCACCCCTACATACCACTATAGAGAATAGAAACCCCTCGTGGTATTTCTTTCTCAAAATAACCTATCATCTATTACAGAAATGGAGTATGAAACTCCTTAAAATATTACAGGACAATATTACAAACTTTGAGTAATAATATGAAAAAAAATGAGAAACAATGAGAACAATAGTATAGTAATGAAAAAGGCTCAAAATAGCCAGATCCAAAATCGGTAAAGGGAACACAGTCACTAGACACTGCACCCACAAGCAAACCGACTCGTGGTTGCACCACCACAAACCTCAAGAACACCTCGATTTTTTAGATCACAAAGATCCATACACTTGGTCACTGAGACCCAACTTAGCTCACAAAGAACTTTAGGAGAGAAGGAGATAATACACAAAGAGAAAGAAGAACACTATGTTTTTTCAAGGCCGAAGACCAAGCCCCCTTTTAAAGGTGGGGGATCGGTGGAAAAATGGGAGGTCTAGGGTGGCTTTCCAAAAGCCATCGACTTGGCTTTGGAAAGTCACCACCATCAAAGGCGGTGGTATAAGGTAAGGAAAGCAACGGTAAGAAATCTGAGAGAGAGAGAGCAGCAGACTGCGTAAGAAAATGAGAGGGAAGAAAATGAGAGATAAGGGGTTAGGGTTAGATTTTCTTTTTTTATTGGCAAAAGCCGCCTGTGCCTAGGCGTGGGGGGGGGGTTTGGCGGACCCCTACCTGTTTATTACCTCAAAAAAATTATAGAGTGTACAATTCAAAATCAGTAAATGAGGAGTACTTACTCCCTTTACAATCAAAGTAATTCTAATCTATGTGCAAATCAATGATGATCAAAATCTACCTATTCTAACTTGCTGCGTAATGCCCCCGCCAATCTCTTCCCGAATGAGGGGTTAGGGTTAGATATAAGTAGGTAGGATTCATGGGCTAGGTCGAGTGGTGAGTCGAGTTTGGCTATATATTGAGGCCCATAGTATAGGCGATTTCAAGTCCTTTAGCAACAACATTGGTTTCATCAAATGTGTTAGTCGCAAGGCCTAGGAACTCTTGGAAAGCAATGATTATGTGTCCTCTACCATCTCTTATAATTACCTCAACTCTTGTTAGATCTGTTGATCCTTTTGATGCAGCATCAGTATTTAATTTGAACCCACATTCTTCAGGTGTTCTTCATCTAACAATAACAATTTCCTTTGCGATTTTGGATGCTAATTTGAACTCCAAGTTTTGCAGCAACACGTGTATCCCCTCTCCATCTTTGAAAATCCAACTTGTTGCTAGCATGGAGACACCTAATGTAATTATGGGTCCTCCATATGACTCGTTATCCATTGAACCCCATATGCCTATGTTTAGAGTCATTCCTTTCTGTCCAAATAAACTAGAGAATGAGAATTAGGAGAATGGATCTTATGTGGGAGGTATGACTGAAAGCTGAAGAAAACTTCCACAATTGGATCATCTGGTAGACGTCATGTGTGGGAGGTGCCGATGTCAAAAAGATTAGTGAAATGATCCCACACCAGTTTACTCTTCGTACTAAGAAGGAAGAGATGTTCCACTGTTTCAGTTTGGCAAAGAGATCGTGATTTGATTCTTGATTATATCTTTTATTTTAATTATCTACAAAAATAACTGTATTTTCTCTTTAACTCTATCTTTTCTTTTCTTTTATGTTTCCTATACTTGTCTTAATTAATCAATTTCTCATGCAATTTTCAAGCTTTGTTTCTTTCTTTAAGGAAATATATAAAAAGTACATGCCAATTATAAATTACTGATTTATAAATTTAACGAAATTCTGCACAATTATCGATTGTGTCTTTCATTACTGTATTCGTGTGTCATATTGTATGTATGTATATATCTACATGTTTCAACGTCATGTCTAGAGAAATAGCAATTTTAGTCTCATAAGTTAGGCTCATGGCACTTTTGGTGCCATTGATTATGGGATTAGCACTTTTAGTCCCATTAACTTATAAAAAATAACACTTTTAGTCTCCATGCATTTTTTCATCTATAATTTAATGTGCCCAACATATTGCCGTTAAGTATTTTTGGTTTGAAAAAAATGGCCCTTTTTCCAATAGTAGCATATGAGTACTTCATTTGACCTACTTGATTCACTCGTGAAAGACATGATTCATTGTGTTGTTTCTACTTGGCTTCAACTTATAAAAATATGGAAATGATATAATTCAATTTATGCGAGAGAAGAGATAATTAACTATGTCTTTTGCCCTAAATTCCTTCACAATTTATTTTTTCCCCTCAAATGTAGTTATATATATATTTTTTTTCCAAAAATGGTCCAAAACCGGAAAACAAACTAATTTTCTCTCTAGCAAAAAATACTTAATGATCACATGCTAGACAAGTGTGCTACACCGTTAAATTATCAACAAAAAAGTGGATGGTGACCAAAAGTGCTAATTTTTATAAATTACGGGGTTAAAAGTGCTAATCTCGTAATGAATGAGATCAAAAATGTAATGGGCCTAACTTATGGGATAAAAAATATTATTTGCCCCCTCATGTCCCTTGTCGCTCTCCCTTTATTTAAATTAGCTTTGTTTCATAATTCATAATATTTAGGCTAGGAAATAAATGAGTCAAGTCGAGCTCAACACATTATTATTAAAGTTTCTTCGAATTATTATCGAGTTTGAATATTATTTTTTAGCTTCAGACAAACTTTAGACTAGATACGAGCTCAAATAATTTGATATTTTAAGAATATTTATTATTTTTTCACTAATTGAATGAAATTTGAGAGCAGGGTGAAAATTTATCAAACAAAAAATTTATTTAAGTTTGATTCGTTAAGAAATTGAGCTCGGACGAATTTTATTAATGAATCTCAATAAAATATGGAGCAGTTTGATTTATTTTTGATTTTCTGAAGGAAAAGTTTTTTTTATATTTATCGATAATCAATCGAAAGGCAAGAAGCTCCTCAGGATTGTCAGTCGCCCCAATGGCCGCAACACCGAGAAGTGAACCAGATGCCGATGCCTCCACCAACTCGTCTCTGCAATTCGGCACGGCGGAAGCGCTTGAACACGTGAGCAAACTGACAGATGTAGGGGCCATGACCCGTCTTCTCCATGAATGCATTGCCTACCAACGTGCCCTGGATCTCGAACTCGAAACTTTACTGTCTCAGCGCTCTGATTTAGATCGCCAACTCTCCAACCTCCAGAAGTTCGCTGATGTTTTGGAGATTGTGAAGGTTGACTCCTCCTACATGCTTTCCAACGTTACCTCCACCTCCTCCCTCGCCGATCAGGTCTCTGCCAAGGTGCGCCACCTCGATCTCGCTCAATCGCGCGTCCAAGACACGCTCCTCCGCATCGATGCCATTGTCGATAGATCCAACTGCCTTGATGGCGTCCACAAATCTCTCCTTGCTGAGGATTTTGAATCGGCCGCATCCTACATCCAGACCTTCCTCCAAATTGATTCCAAATTCAAAGACTCCTCCGCTGCTGATCAGCGCGAGCAGCTCCTTTCCTACAAGAAGCAATTGGAAGGCATCGCCAAGAAGAGGCTTTTGGCCGCAGTTGATCAGCGGGATCATGCAACTATTATCCGCTTCATAAAGCTCTATACGCCTCTCGGCCTTGAAGAGGAGGGCTTGCAGGTATATGTGAGTTACTTAAAGAAGGTAATTTCCACGAGATCAAGAATGGAATTCGAGCAATTGGTGGAACTTATGGAGCAGTCAAATAATAATAGTCAGGTGAATTTCGTAGTTTGTTTGACAAATTTGTTTAAAGACATTGTCCTGGCTATTGAGGAAAATAATGAAATTTTGAGGAATTTGTGTGGTGAGGATGGTATTGTTTACGCCATTTGCGAGCTCCAGGAAGAATGTGATTCACGAGGTTCTAATATTTTGAAAAAATTTATGGAGTATCGGAAACTGGCTAAATTGACTTCTGAGATAAATTCATATAAGAGTAACTTGCTATCGGTGGGTGCAGAGGGGCCTGACCCTAGAGAGATTGAGATTTATCTGGAAGAGATACTTTCGCTGACACAGTTAGGTGAGGATTATACAGAGTACATGGTTTCCAAGATACGGAGCTTGACCTCTGTTGATCCTGAATTATGCCCACGAGCCACAAAGGCTTTTAGAAGTGGGAATTTCAGCAAAGTTTCCCAGGACATTACTGGATATTATGTTATTTTGGAAGGGTTCTTTATGGTGGAGAATGTGAGGAAAGCCATCAAGATTGATGAGCATGTGCTTGATAGTCTCACCACATCCATGGTGGATGATGTATTCTATGTGTTGCAGAGCTGCTGCCGTAGGGCAATTTCTACCTCCAATATCAACTCGGTGATTGCAGTGCTCAGCAGCGCTGTGAGTTTATTGGGGGGTGAATATAGCGAGGCATTGCAGCAGAAGATGAGGGAGCCTAATCTCGGAGCAAAGTTGTTTTTGGGTGGTGTTGGAGTGCAGAAGACTGGTACAGAGATTGCCACGGCCTTAAACAACATGGATGTCAGTAGTGAGTATGCCTTGAAACTGCGTCACGAGATTGAAGAGCAATGTGCAGAGGTGTGTCAGATTGTCATTTGCTTACTGAGTAGTACTGTTCTTATAATGTCTGCTTTTACTATTTTGATTTATCAGAAGGTACTAACTTTGAAGTTGGAATTCCAAGTACTATGCACTAACTTAAGTTCTTAGGAAGATTGTGAAAAGAAGTACAATCAGTGATACTGTAAGTCGGTTTTAAGTATACACTACTACTTGCATTCTCTGCCTTTATTTTCGCAAGTTGTGACCTTGATGTTTAGACTGCATTCAAGATTGAATAAAAGTGTCCAAGATTTTGTCATTCTAACACTTCCTGTCAGATTTGATGCTCCAATTGAGACAACTAACATGTAATTCTTTGACACTTTGTAATCGGATCAATGGGAGATGGATGGTGCAGGTGCACTGTAGAATGATCTACAACTGGCTAGTTTCTTTTTTAGATACTCGAAAGCAACAATAATGATCATATCATCATGTCTTTATATTTTGAGTAACTCTACGATATATGTCTTATATTTATGTGGCGGTTGAAATTTTCAATAAATATGATAATACTATCTTAGGAAGGGAAGACGCTTTTCTGTGTTTTCTGCCCCATCTTATTCTTTGTTCAGCTTATTCCAAAATTTTATGTTAATCAGACTGCATGGTTTCCTTACATCAGGCATGCCCTACACCAGCAGACAGAGAGAGAGTTAAATCTTGCTTAGCCGAATTGAATGAAATGAGCAGCAGTTTTAAGAAGGCACTAAATATTGGAATGGAGCAACTTGTGGCCACTGTGACACCCCGAATTCGTCCAGTGTTAGATAGTGTGGCAACCATCAGCTATGAACTTTCTGAAGCAGAATATGCGGACAATGAAGTGAATGACCCCTGGGTGCAAAGGCTTCTCCATGCTGTTGAGACCAATGTGGCATGGCTTCAGCCGCTGATGACGGCCAACAATTATGACACATTTGTGCATCTTGTCATTGACTTCATTGTGAAAAGGCTTGAAGTTATCATGATGCAGAAAAGATTCAGTCAACTTGGAGGTCTTCAGCTTGATAGGGATGCCAGGACACTGGTTAGTCATTTCTCCAGTATGACCCAGAGGACTGTTAGGGACAAATTTTCTCGTCTAACTCAGATGGCTACTATCCTGAACTTGGAAAAGGTCTCTGAGATTTTGGATTTCTGGGGAGAGAACTCAGGGCCCATGACCTGGAGACTGACTCCTGCTGAGGTCAGAAGAGTATTGGGTCTCCGAGTGGATTTCAAACCTGAAGCAATAGCTGCGCTTAAATTGTAGCCTTATTTCTATTTGTCATGCTCTCAGGCCAATTTCTTGTTGTTTTAAGTTTAAATTTTCTAGAAGAGATCAAGTTGCAACTACTGTACCAATCATGAGTTTCTTTAGTCTGTTCCTTTTCAAATACATATAAATACTGTAAATCGTCTCTTTCACATATGAGTCCCTTTAATACTTAATTATGTGAGTGAAAAGTGGTCGATACATAATTCCCTTTTGTTGCCAATTATGTGCCTTCAAGTTCGATAAGGGGGTTATTAGTATGTTGAAAAAGCAACGAAGGATCACGGAAGCCATGGTTCATGAAGGTGTTGTCATATTCATCACGCAAATCTGCTCTGGTGGTATGATTTCTTTTGCAATGCTGCATTGATCATTTTACCCCATATGACTGAGAGCTCAATATATTTTTCTGAGCTTCACTCTCATCCAGAAAGCAGTTTCCTTTATCTTACGACAGTTGATGAGGTTCATAAAACAGGTAACCTCTATCTTGCTAGAAAAAGTTGATTTTCAAAATTTTCCTAGTGTAAGAAGGAAGAGCTCAGCATCAGTCAGTGGTGTCCAAGCTTATCTGGAAACAACATTCCCTAAAGCTGCTGCAGAACAAACTTGTAAAAGTGAGTGATTAGATGACAGAACTTTATCTTGAGGTGAAAGTGTCTGTAACTTATGAGTGATCATTTGTCAAAAACTCAGAAAACTCATCTAAGGTCTTCCAACTACTAATGCATTTTAATTTTCTTTTTTTGTCATTTCTTAAAATTATTGCTTCACAATAGCTCTGATTCTGTAAGATCTTTTTTCAGAATTGCTATTCTCGCAATTCAAACTCTGTGGGCACCACTACATGCTCAGTGTATGAATGAGGAATACTGGAAGAATAGTAGTGGATCGAAGTTATTCAGGGTGTCTTTGTGCTTCATATTGACTTCATTACTAAAAGTTTATCTGGAATCTAGCTCTTACATACGTAGTTTCATCTCATCTACATGAAAAATATTCTTTTGATATTTAAGATCTGGTTTCATCTATCAGTGCATGTATCTCCTAGTTAAAAGTTTAGCTAAAGCAACTTAAATCGATTAAGTTGCTTTTCATCAATATATTACCGGGTCCTGTGCATTATTATCAACATTATTATTTGCTCCCATTAAATAATAATAATGAAATATAGATTAGAGAATGGAAAAAGAAAGAAAGTATGCTAAAATTATGTTGTTCATGTTGACTCATAGGTATGTGGTATCCCTAACCCAGATTATATTCTTTAGTTTGACTGGTCATGGAGTGTGTTCTTAGATTTCTGTTGAATGTGATTGCATTAGTTGGAAGTGTGCACCACTAGTTGGTTGATTTATGATCTGTAGACACATCTAACAACACCAAGTCCAACTTTGATTTAATCTGTTTATTAGTTTCTAGAGAGATATCCCTTCAAAAAGCATGCATATCCTCAAAATGGAGAAATGTTCCAGGACTGTCCACTTTGTAGAATAATTCTTGCATCTCAAGGACAAACAAAAAGATGTTTCTTATTAAGTATGGTTACTAGGAGGTACAACTTGACAACCGTTTAATTGCCTTGATTCTCTGGCCCTTTCTCCTTCTGGTTCCTCTTCTCATCACTGCAACGCCCCAGCCCCTCACCACCACTTTTGCTTGCAGTTGTTAGCCTTACTACTATTGTTTGTTTACCTTGTAAAGATCCTATCATGGACAAGTTTTTCTCTAGATGATTTTGGGCATTTTGGTCAAATATATATATATATATATATTATGACATGCAGAATTTGAGGTGTTCAACTCCTCTATGAGTACTTTGACCTCAGCCAATTACAGGGAATCAGTTTTTATGAGCTCTGAATGTTAATGCTGCATCTTGGGGACCCACCACCATCTAGATGGTTATATACATGTATAGCCCACCATCATTTTGCTAAGAGTCAAATGAATATATCGATATTCATCTGTCGAAAATATGACTTTTTTTTTGTCAATTTATAGTTCTCATTTTTCAGAGGAATGCTACAAATGACAAATGTTTTTACTTCCATCTTTACTAAGTTCTTGACTTATGGTTTTACCAAAAATCCAGTGAATGTAGGATGTTGATGGCGGAACATTTTTTGTAGTTTAGTTGCTTGTGCCTGCTAATCGATTTCATGACTAAGGTTGAGTCCTAATTACTTTTCAGGATGCTGTATCTCGAGGACTAGCGGGTGCAGGTGTAGATGTGATACAGTACGGGTGAGTGAAGCTTTCTGATGTGTCTAAGCTAGTAGTTCGCTTGACGAAAAGAATTTGATTGGCAAGACACTGAGAAATGCTGTTTATGTTTTCAAAAATTATGGGAACATTCTCATGCAATTGGAAGATGGATGCATAACTCTATGAAAGATGAAATACGCCTTAAATCATTTCCCACCTGTGGAGTACTGGCTACGCAAGGATGATAAGGCTGAACTAAAATGATTTGCATTGTATTATCGCTACAGAAATGATGCCATCTGACCGACAATTCTTTATAAGTTTTTCTTATGCTGTTGAAATGTGCATAATTAAGTATATGAGCAGTTATTTCAACCTCATATCTGACAAGTATCTATTTGGAAATTTGACTCGATTGTTTATGTTTATTCTATAGTTCAAATAATGCTGAGGTAGTATAACATTGGGAAGAATGAAGCGGTCAATATAGTTAGTCCGAATCCTGTACAGCATCAATTGGTTTAAAGAGTTATGTAAATTTTGTGTATAGCAGCAGGAGTCTGTGCATCATGCTCAAATTCCTGTTATCTGATCCCTTACTACTATTGTTTGTTTACCTTGTAAAGATAACAATCCTCTATGTTCTCATTTTCTCCGACCCATCTTGTCCCAAAGTTTGCTTCCTTTTTCATGCTTAGATTGATGGTGATGGATATCTCAGTTGCTCCACTTTTTATTTATATTATGTTTTCCAGAGACTTCAAAGGATTGAGTTCCCTTGTCTTCTACTTCTGCAGCAGTTACATTGATGCGACTGTGAATCAGTTCTCAAATTCTTGGAGACATCTGAAAGCTATAGATGAAACACTGTTCGCGTTTGTGCCAGGAATATGGAACAATAAATGATCTTCATTTTGGTAGCAAGGTTTGGGGATTTTGGAAGTGCGCCTTTCTCCATTTTTTCTAATGTTAGCGACAAATTTGTCATGCTTGATGCAGAGATTGAGAATACGTTTTATGATATGTTGTGAATAATCTTATGCTGTTATAGATATAAAGGTGCTATTTTCCAACGTGAACTTTATATCCTCTGCCCTTGTGTTTCAGTTTCTCTCCATTTGGTCTCATCTCTCAGTAACGTCAATCTCTTCAATGCTGTTGCAGGTAGCTGAAATTCTTGATGTTGTGCATTCTTGAATTGGATTATGTCAGAGAAACAGGCCCCCTGTTTGAAACCTGAAGAGTCTGAGTACCCCTGGTTTCAGTTGCTTGATTCACGAGTTAGTCACTTCTAAATAATGCTTATTGATTTATCTCCTTTTGGTGTATCATGTTTCAGAAACTTTTTCTTAATTTTATGTTTCTCCTCTAACTCCAGAGAAAGAATGCTTTTTCTTTTACAACTATTATATTCCTCAGGGTGTTTTACGATGATTTACTGTATGAAATGGTTAAAAGTTCTTCCTTCACATAATTTTATTTGTCGCGTTGATGGAAAGAAGCTCAATCCTTTGTGGTTTAAGCAGTCAACTGTGAACAATTTTAAATACTCAGCAGGTGATTGATTGCCTAAGTTTAAGCTGTCGAGGATGTCTTCTTGTTGTGTTCTTCACTGAAAATTCTGAATATTATTTGTCCAAGTGCGTGGACAGTGATCTTGACTGTGTATTACGATAACTGTGATAATAGCATCCTTTCTTACGTAGTCAGCAATATACTTAGGTTATTCGTCGAATTTATCAATTAGTTACTGTGGCTATAAAACAACTTGATTATTTACACATACATAATAAGTTAATTTTGAACAAATTGAGTGGTCATCTTGATGATTGAACATAAGTTATGCTGTAAAATAGTCCTGGATTTTTTCACATTTTCTATTTTCTTTACTCAATCGTCTTTTCCTTTTCGGTGATTGCTTGCTCTTCTTCTTTGAAGATGATCAAACATATAAGCGGAAAGGAAGGAGAATATATAGGTGATGTCAGCGAGATAAGAGGAACTGTTGACAGTGTTGAACGA
>NC_026158.1:1809610-1822208 GCF_000512975.1 Sesamum indicum
AGAGGAGGAACGTCGTTTTAGAGAGCATATGAGGGCCCTCTTTAAATTGAGTGCAAACAATAGGAATATGGATGGGGCTATTCTATGGGTTCTGGAGCTCAATTTTAAATCCGGGCATTCTCTGTATAAAGTTTAACTATGGGTATATTATGAAACCCCCTTTCCAACTGCAAAAATATTACAATTATATGAAGTTACCAAGATGTTTGGGGCAAAATATTCGAATAGCAATTAATTTATTTGATTATTTTTTCACATTTTAAGTCGGGGATGGACAGAAGGGAGGTTTTTTAATAATTAAAGAAGAAGGAGATGACTTGATAGTTACGAAACGTGTGTTTTTATACATATCATGGTTTTCTTAGGGGTTCAATTTCGTTGTACACCAATTCCTACTAAGATAAAAGTGTTGATGTTCTTAATGTAGCATTGTCTACAATAAAATTCAAAGCATCCTTCCAGTACTCATTTTCATCTTAAATCGCTCCTAAAATTTTGGTTTGTTGTTCATTATAGGTTTTGTGAGCTTTTGATGGATTGGAAATGCTATAAAACAGATTCTGAAATTTAAGCACTCAAAGACACTCTTGATGGATCAGTGGGTGAGTCCGAATATGAATATAATGAAGAATGCAAATTTAAATGTATCTCCAAGTGCCGTAAAGGTGCTGATATTATGAGGAAGTGTCACCATATTCATCAAAGAAATTGTTGTGGAATGAATGGATGTGCTCAGCTCTCCTGGGTCGTGTTGAAACTTCTCTCTGATAAAGGCATTCAGCAATCTGGTAATTTTTCACTTACAATACTTTGGATGCTTGGAAAATATGATTTGGAAAGAAGAATTCTGCTGCGTCTTGTTTATCTTGTATGCTATTCTCTTTCATAGAAATTGGTAATCTTATGATGGGTTTCCAACTTGATTCGTGTTATCAATTGTTTGTCTCTGTCCTGTCCTTGAGGCTCTATCCCTTGTTTTAATTTTTGTTACAGAGACTCTACCCCTTGATTGTTGTATCCTAACTCCTTGGTTTGCTAGCAATTTCAATAAAGTATTTAATTATGGTCATGCAACTTTATAATTCTTTGTTTTGTATGTTATATTGTGATCTTATTTCAAAACCGAATACATAAATGTGATCGTTATTATGAATTATGTGGAATCTATCACATTTCACAATCTACATGAGAGAGAGAGAGAGAGAGAGATGAGAAGCAAAAAGACAGAAGAAAGATGAATTATTTTTTATATAGGAGTAATTTAACCCATATATTAAACTGAAAATCAAGATAGTAACTCTGAACTATTCTGAATTATAACTAGCAGTTGGAGCACACTTGGTACATGCGCGAAATTTAAATCTTTATTGCATTTGTTTATTTCAGTAAAATGGAATGATAAAAGAAAATGAATAATTTGTTAACATTATTAAAATATTTTAATTTAAAATGTGCTTGAGTAGAAAACTATTGATAAACCAAGTGATCAAAGAAATGTTAGTTTGTTAAAAGATAAACATTTTGAAGGTTTTAATTAACAAACATTTTTTCAACTAAAATTATTTACAATAAGGTTCTCACACTTAACAAATATTATAAATAAATAAAATAAATGTGAAAGTAGTTACTAATAAAAACAATAAATATACTTGCTATATTTTAGTCAATTTAAGTAAAATATCTGCAAGAAGAATTCAACAGAAGCAAGTAAGTTGCGCTAAGTATGGAGTGGTTGCATTGTCAATTACCTATAAAACAATTGATGATTTAGAGGAAAGGAGCTTAAAGGTGAAGGTGCAAAACGCATCATTATAATGGAGACTGCTCGAAGTTCCCCAACTAGAAATACGCATCCTTTGCCACATGATTTCTTTGAGATTATTTTAGTAGGGAAAAAAAAAAAAAAAAAGAAGGGAGGGAGGGGGGAGGAATAAGAAAGAAACAGATGGAATTGACAAATCCAGACACATCAATGAAATGATGACAACATTATACTATCATACAAGTTATAATACATTACATGGTTTAATACTCTTACTATTGTTATAGCCACTACACAAAACAATCTAATATTCTTCGTTGGACAATAATGCATAGGAGTGACAATGGTAATTAACAGTGTCTGAAGACACTAGTGTGCCTGCAGTCTCATCTAACCTCCAAATCAGTTTACATCCTTCTCCAGAACCCCCACACTACATCATCACTAATTTACTAATTATCTTTCTCATCTCTTACGGTCGCTGAGTGAAAGCTCATTGTCGACTACCCCATGTATGAATCATCTATCTGTTTTCGTATGCGGTGGTTGCACTGTAAGAATCCCACTTATTTCCTTCCAGGGGTTGTCTGAATGGTGCTTTTCCTAGAGATATTTTAAGGGACAAGGTCATAGTTAATTGTCAAGATGAAGGCTTGTTCCTCCCGTTCAAGTGGTGCCCACCCAACAATTTAGCACTCCTCCATCTTCTCCAATACATGTATATCACAACTGTATGCCTAAGTTAAAAATGCAATGAGAAACTCGTCAAAACTTAGTACACTTAATCGCATTAAGCTAATCGCTGCTAATCATTTTCCTAGTTAATTGGCTTTCCAATTCAATGTTTCATCTTATTAGTTATAAGTGCCTTCTTGTTGGGAACAAGAATCTAGCTAGTGTCTTTTCAGGGCGAGATCATCAGCTCAGTGTTGATCATGTCAGATTACAGCATGACTATATCTGTGAATGGACAACCTCAGGTGCCTTGTGGCTTCAGATTTCATCCTACTGAAGATGAGCTCTTGCAGTATTACGGTCTTTTTTAACTTTCAGAAGATCACAAAATGATGTTGAATTTTTCTGGTTTGTTAGTCCAGAAAGGTGTAAATAACATTTGGGTTTCTGAGGCCATAAACTTTGAATTGGATCAAAAGATGATGATTCCTACCCTGCATTTCATCAGGTAATTTGGTTAAGGTAAGAGTATTTCAACAACGCCCTGGTGTTTGATTGCGTTTGGTGTATACTTTTTTCATGCATTAAAGAGCATTCTTGGACCTCCTACAATCTGAAAAACCTGACAGGTTTGCTTTTTTGCAATCTGCCATCCTTCAATCCGGTGAATCATGTCAACTGAACAATTTATTTCTCAACCTCTATTGATATCACACTTTCATTCTGGTCACATGTCTTTTCGCTCACTCCCTTCTCACATTTGGTCACCTCTACCACATCCACAAACAATATTTACACCAATTTCTTCTCATTTAATTTTGTATATACATCATCCTACACTTGTTTTGTTGGGAGCTTGGTACCCCAAATGCTGCATGCCCCAGAAGTCTCTGTTTCTTTTGAAGAGTATCAACCTTTTTTAAAGTTTCAAATATTAGCTCAAAATGTGTGCCTTTTCTTCTTCTGGTTGGTTGACTTGCTGTCGCTTGTCTGTTGTTTCTTGCATTTTTTTGGCTGTTGCATCTTGTTTTGCTGGTTCTGATTTTCTTTTGTTTGTGGAATAAGATTGGATTGGCTGGTTCTTGGTTTTATCCCAATTTGTGGAGAGCAGGTTGCTTATTTTGTTGTTTAAGGGAATGCCTATCTCTGATGGGAATCCAACAAGTTGAAGGAATTAGAGGGAGAAAAAAGAGGATTATAAAGAAAAAAGGAAAAAAAAGACGAAAAGAAGATTAATGCAAGATGGTCAATTGGATTTGGAATTGTCAATTGAATGTGTTCTTGGAATTCTTGTCCAGCCATTTAGGCTGTTCTTTTTCTTCCTTCTACAATTGGGCTTCTCTTTGCTGCTTTAGACTAGGGCTCTTCAATTTTTGTTTAGGCCTGCCTTGCTCTGGGCCATCAAACAAACCCAATTGTGGATGTTTAACTTTTGCCTGCAGAGGGATTAACAACTCGGCTCCACGCCCTTGGGCTTGTCTGCATTCTCTTGCTGCTAGGGTTATCAACCACACTGGGTTGCTGCTCGCACCTAAGCTATCTCCTTTCTGGGCCAATTTTGCATTTGATCACTCTGCTGGGGCTGTGCTGCTGCCGCCAGAACCAGTCCGCCTGCTGCGCGGCCCTTCTCCACTAATGGGCCGCTGCTGCTAGACTACTCCATTTGACTGGGCCTTTATCAGGCTGAATTAAGTGGCCTGTTCTTTTTGCAGAATTGATGGATTATTTTTGTGGGCTGCTCAGTTCTAATTTGAGTTATGTTTTATGTACAGCCCACCTAGTTTTGGGCTTTTATTTAGTGTAGGATTTTGTCATTTGTACAAAACATTGTGTACATGTTCTTAATCTTATTTAAAAGGGATGGAATTCCGACAACTCCCCCATTTAACTTGAAAAAACTAACCCTGAACCCTAATTCTTGCAAAAGGAACGGTTGCACATTATTGTAGATTTCAAATGATTGTAGAAATTAGATAACTAATACATAGATTTTGATATATAGAAACTAGAAACTTTAGATTAGAATTTGTGCTTGTAAAGGGAGTAAGTACTCCGATTTACGATTTTTTTAATTGTACAGGAATTTTATTTTTCGAGAGTTCAGGTGGTGTTTGTTTACAAAAAATAAAAGATAAGAAAAAACCTTGAACCTTGAACCTTGAACCCTAAACCTCTTATTAAAAGTGTGTTGCTGGCTATGTATCTTCATCTGTTGCAAGTACTCAAAGCCACCAAAAACCTGAATTATACGTATTGAAAGAATGTTTCATAGATTGTTCTGGGGTTCTACTCAAAACAAAAGAAACTTCACTGGACGTAATAAATAACCCTATTGCTGAGGGAGGACTGGGTGTTGGGAAGTTGAGCAATGCGGTTGAGGCTCTTTCGCTGAAATTGTGGTGGTGTTCTCCAGATCTAAATATTGCATGGTTCCCTGCCTTGGTCAGGTTAGGAAGTGTAAGAATGAGTGGCCTACTTGAAGACGATTGTGAGACATTCGATCTCAAGCAGAGATTAATATGTGTTGGGTCCCTGTTAGGAGATTGAAAATTATGGATGGATGGGAGGTCAGTGGCAGAATATTTGATTGGAGGATTATTGGGACATGGAGAAATTAATGCGATGCCTCCCAGCAGTTGGCACTCAATTCCTTTTTGTAAAGACATACCTTTCAGTTTTCATTGCTTGGAGTCGGGGTAAGTGGCAGTATCAGCATCGCGGATCACTTGGCGAATGAGGCGCTACTTTGCACTTGGAGGTGCTTTGTGCAGATTGTGAGCAGCAACTACTTTGACAGCGTCACGGAGTACTCTTGCATTTAATACTTCATTTAATGCTTATTCTTAGGAAAAAATGCAATTCAGCTCATGTGATATTGTAGTGCAAATTACCTCTGTATGTAAAAAAAAAATTAGCAAATTACCCCCTATATTTTTTAAAATACAATAATTTATCGGAGGTAATTGTTTTATTTTAAAAAATACAAAAGGATAAATTGTTATTTTTTGTGTTTTCTGAAATGTGTCTAGCTCCAAAAAACCTATAGTCATAGCAGCCAATCAAATAAGAAAAGGATTTTCTATGTTGATTGTTAGAGTAACAGGGGTTGATACATAGTTGTCTAGTTTGAGATGGGAACGGACCTCCAATTCCATACCCTATATATATTAAGACTGGGAGATGGCAGATGGAATGACCTTACCTATAACGGGTGTTCCTGAATTAAACGTTAGTGATTACTTAAATGTAATTTAATTAATCTGGTGAAAAGTATTTGCTATTTAAATTGTGTCATGGTACATATTCAAGTCTAGCTGAGGGTGAATCAATAGAGTCACACATAAAATCACTACAAATTTATTGAATTTAATTATGAATTAATTCTTGAAGAAAATAATTTCGAAGCGGTCAAATTAATCCTATAGAATAAATGATATGATTGTTTAATGGAGAGCCCATGTGATGGGAGCACAAGTTTTAATTATTGTGATTAATTGAAATTGGGCTTTACCTAATTAAATTAATGATATTAATTTATTTGGATTGGACTTAATTAATTAATATGATTGATTAATTGGGTCGGGCTTGATTTATTTAATATGATTAAATAAATTTGGATTGGGCCTTAAAATTAATAAGATTAATTTGTAGGACTGGTTAAATACTGTTGGGCTTGAATTAATTTAAATGTTAAATTTAAACAAGTCGAAGCCCATAAGCCCAATTGAAAGAGGTTGTTGAAGGTTCGGGCCGGTTGCAACTTCCTCCCATGAAGCAAGAGAGCCCCACTTGGCCACATACACATACCATGTACAAGGAGGCTTATCTTTTTTTGACTTATGGGATTAAATCTGCTCAGTAGTAAAATACTAGGACTAAAATCACAAAGGAATTAACTTATGGGACGTAAATTGCAATTTTTCCCATATCTAACTATATGCATTACATAATTCAGCAGAAACATAAAGACTATCCAAATAAGCACCATATATGTACATAATTGCATAACATCTTTAAATTTTATTTTGCCACGTAAGATTTTTTATTTTTATTTAAATTTAGATAAGTATAACATTATTTTGTCTTTATCCAAATATTTCAAAAATTTGTTTAGATAAATTACTTAATAATATAATTTAAAGTTTACTTTGTTATCTAATAATATTTTTATTTTTTATAATTATTTATGATTTTAATTATGATTTTTGAATTATTTATCACTTGTTATTCTATTTTCAAATTAAATTATTTAGAATTATTTATTTGTTTTCAAAACACATAATTATATTTGCTTTATGACAACCTCTTTTGAATTTTATTTTGCCACTTAATGAAATTATTCGTCATTGTTACCCTTTATCCAAAAGATTGACTTATTCTTTTAGGTAATAGATTAGTAAAAAAAATTAAATTCGTTTTTATATTCAATGCACTTTTGTATTTTTGTACTTTTTGATTATTTTTAACTTTTTATTTTAGATTATTTATTGTTCAATTATTTATATTCAAACTATTTACAAATTTATTTATTTATTTTTATTAAAAATATTTTTCTCCCATGGGCATGGATACTAACTAGCTAATTATATAAACAACAAAGTTTGATATGATACTGTTTAGTTACCAAATCAAAGTTGAAAGCATGATATACATAAAAATAGACTGGTTCAAAGAGAGTCAAGCAGTCCAATAAAGAAGAAAGAAACGGAAGGCACAAGATACCTCTCCGGAGGCCCGCGACATCCCATGCCCGTGCCCATAACGCTCTCAAGAGGCCAAGAATGATCCAATCCCCAGTCTAACTAGGTAGGGCCAAACAGCCTAAGAAGCCCATGAAGAGACCGGGACATCCCTTACTCGAACCATGGTTAAAGCCTGACAAAAAATTCGCTCAAAAGGCCCACACACGTGGCAGTCCACTCCCCCACGTGGCATCTCATCAACCCAGATGTCAATAGCCACCTTCCATCACATCAGCCCTAGGAGGCAACATGAGCAAGGAGGACCCCTCTGGTGGCTGGGACTCCTTACAGGTGAGGGGTCTCCCAAGATAAAGAAGAATCCTATTAAAGTACTCCTAGATACATATAAGAATGATTTATCTCTTATCCCAATCATTCCAACCAACTTCCGCAAGATTCTCAGGAGTGGGATACACCCATTGCAGACGGGGGCATTCCCCTTATAAATACAGGTTTAGTCCTTCATATAGGGGACGCCTCTCTCACTCTCTAAACACCTCTCTTACTATCTAAATTATTCCTTAAGCTCTTCCCAAAATATAATATCACGTGTTCTTGCACTTTTCACCATATTTTGATTCTTAATTAAATTCACTTACTCTTTTGTTTTATTTCATCTTGAGTCCAATACTAACTTGAGTTTCAAAGTGTTAAGATCTTTTTACATGTCACTCCTTCAAGATTTATATTTACTTCAATCCATACTTCGAATAATAATCCATATTCATTGGAACTTTGCATGTTTTGATCGCATCAGTATCCATGAGAAACATGTAGTATCTAAGCACACCACATTTATCGCTACATTATCATCTTCACTTCCCAAATGATTTCTCAAAAATCAAAATCACTTATTTGATGGATGGATTTATATTTGATAAGAGATTTTGAAAAGATTCTAAATGATCATATATTAAATATATTTAAAATCAGTCATTATATTATTGAGGGTAAAATACAGTTTGCCCCCTAACTATTCGACATGTAATATTTATCCCCATAAATTAATAAATATAAAACCTAACCCTTTTGTTAGACCAAAATGCCTTCATGCCTTGAACAATTATCCGATTTCAATATATTTTACTTCACATTAAATTATCACCAAATTATTTTTTCATTAATTTTTTTTAATAAGTGAAGAATTTACATTAAAAGTGGAGTATAAATTAATATATATAGTAGATACACAATAAATATAATATAACCAACAACTCATATATGTTTCTTAAAAGAAATTGACAACTATATATATGCTTAATCAAAAGTTAAATATTTTTTAAAAAAATGAATAAATATATTTTATCATAACTTTTAGAGAAAATATGTTAAAAAAAACTAATATTTAATTTTCATGAATTGCTTTGTGTATTTATTGTACTAATTTATTAGTTAACTTTGAGTTTCTAAAAAAAATAAAATTCGAACTATTTCACTAATTTTATTTTACTTTATTATAAATAAAGGATATATTTTTTCAACTAAGAAAATTTTAATTAAATTTAAAATGCAAAATTACTAAATAAAGAAACTTTTTGAACTATATATATACAATATAAGGATAATATTGTCTAAAAATTTAATTATACGGGGTAAATGTTATATTTGTTAGTTTAGGGGATAATTATTATATGACAAATAATTTAGGGAGACAATGTGTATTTTACCATATTATAGAAAATAGTTTAACTGAGAATTCAAGTATTTCAAATCATTTTAGACATTGACTATCCAAACAAATGTGATGGATTTATAATTATGGATTTGAAATCTTTATCTCAAGATAAATCAACCCAAATGGAACATA
The DNA here is from genome assembly GCF_000512975.1 of Sesamum indicum. Lineage (NCBI taxonomy): Eukaryota > Viridiplantae > Streptophyta > Magnoliopsida > Lamiales > Pedaliaceae > Sesamum > Sesamum indicum. Next base: position 1,818,597 of record NC_026158.1, read on the forward strand.
TAAGGCTACATTTAAGTGCATTTGAATGGAAAGATTTTCATCTATATAAAGATTTAGATAAAAAACAATTAAAACCCTCCATTTGAAAAAAAATTCAAAATTCATTAATATCTCACAATCCATAATTCAGACGAGAATTGAAAGATCTAAAACACTTTCTATATGAAATTATCCTAATAAATTAAAGGAAAAAATATTTTTTTAGTCCGTTAAGTATGCTCAATTTTAGTTTTAGTCCGTTAAGTATGCTCAATTTTAGTTTTAGTCCTATAAGTATGCCCATTTTTTATTAACTCCAATAACTTGCAAAATTGATTACAGTTAGTCCTTCGATTGATTGAATTTATAATTTACGCCGGAAAAGTGATATGACTGGACACCTAGATGCAATTTTTATTGATTTATAATCCTATGTAGCTAAAATCATAAAGTAGAAGACAAGTTAGTCATCTTTTGGAGGGAAGAAAGGTGACTTTTCCTCCAAAATACTTTTCCTAACCAACAAAATATATTTTCTTCTCTCCATGCTTGCACAAACCCATTTCTCTCCTTTATCCCTCGGCTCCAATTTTTTCTTCCATGGAAGGACCACTTTTTTGTTACTGCGGAAAGAAAGCAATGGTTCAAACTTCTTGGACTAATCAAAATTCAAGAAGGAGGTTCCATTCCTGTCAAGATTACAAGGTAATAAGCTCACTTTTTTCCCTAATCAATTTTTTTTTCAATTTTTTTAAATGAATTTAGTTTTGTAGAGAGAAGGGTCTGCCCAGTCAGCATACAAGCCACATATGCAAGCGACGTACTCTCCATGTGGCATGACACGTGGTTAATTGGCCCGAAATTGGACCAATTAATTTACACGTTGGCAAGTTCTAGGTAAATTTAAAATTTTGACAAAAAACAAAGTAGAAAACCCTCAAATGAACTAAATCTAATCAATTTTGCAAGTTACTGGAGTCAATAAAAAACGGGCATACTTATAGGATTAAAACTAAAATTGAAAATTCTTAACGGATTAAAAAAAATATTTTTCCCTAAATTAAATTGTGATCCGGGTCGAATAATGCGATCTCGAGACTCGATCTCAACTCAGAATGCCAATTCGTCCAAGACCAGATTTAGGGTTCCCTGAGAATAAAAACACGAATCGTGAGCTCGTCGGGCACGTCCCCGACAATGACCCTCCGACGCTCAAGTTAGGTTGATCGAGAGAAATAGGTGCGATCTAGAAATTCGGTCTCAATTAATACGTATCAGTTACCTCATTTATGGTGCGTCGGGGTCTATTTATAGAACACAGTTGTACGTCAAGTACTGGGCCACGTGGCCTCATCTCGTCGGTGCGCGTTCTGATCGAACGGTGGTTATTATTCGGGTCTTTGGTCGGTGTATGCGATCCGGGTCGGGTCAACTGCGACCCGCCTGCTACAACATACGCGGATCCTGATCGCGAAATGATTATAATGCCCTTAATGAGGGGCGTTTTGGTCCTTTTATAGGTGCGATATTTGGATACTCATCAAATTGATTTATTACGAGAAATTTATAATCTCTGCGTATTAAAATCTATCCATCCAAAAAAAAAGTACGTACCTGCACATCCTTAACATTTTGCATGTTCATGGAGAATTCCTAGGGCCCTCATGAAATTCTCAACTCAAAGACTTCATCATCCACGCAAGTGTGACGACAAAGGGCCCCAAAAATCTTCCAAGTGTATGGCCATGAACACAGCCTAAGCACGTCCTAGATTCTTCATGAAAAACCTGACATCAATAATCAACTGCATAACTCCAAAACCTATGTTACTAGAAACATCCCATTCTTTCATCCTATTTAAACTTTGCTTCGCTCATCGCATTCCCTCCAAAATCACCAGCTCTCATAAAACCTGTGAATTCTTTGACATATATATATATAGCAACAATCAGTTTTGGATTAATTTGCTGCTCGGATTGGTCTCTAAGAGGGTTTTTGAGCAAAGGAAATGTCTCCTGCTGTTTCGTTGTCTGCATCTTACCTGCCCGTTTGCAAATTCCAGGACTTCCCTAAAGATGATCATCTTCCCAGGATGACTGCTGCTGCAAGAGAGATGAACCCGTGGCAGAAATCACAGCAAGAAACCAAGCCCGGGAGAAGACAACTGATGATTAATACTACTGGGATTACTCTTCTGGGAGGGGTTCTAACGCAGCCTGGAAAATCAGCAGCAGCAGAACCTGAGAGCCCATTGGAGGCTACATCAAGCAGAATGTCGTACTCGAGGTTCTTGGAGTACTTGGATCAAGATTCTGTCAGGAAGGTGGATTTGTTCGAGAACGGGACTGTTGCAATCGCTGAGATATTCAATCCAGCGCTGAACAAAATCCAGAGAGTCAGAATTCAGCTGCCTGGATTGCCACAAGAACTCTTGAGGAAACTCAAGGAGAAGAACGTAGATTTTGCGGCGCACCCGATGGGAGTGAACGTTGCTGCAGCCACTCTTGACATACTGGGGAACTTGGCTTTTCCATTGATACTGTTGGGAGCTCTATTTTTGAGAACTAGGTCTCCCAATGTCCCTGGAGGTCCTAACTTGCCGTTTGGGTTGGGAAGGTGTGTGTTCAAATCCATGAAGTCCGACTAATAGTATTGAAATATGGTGAAAAATCTGTTCATTATTAGAAAATATGCATTTTCAGATCATGACTGATGGCTGATTCTTGTGTATGTGCAGGAGCAAAGCTAAGTTCCAGATGGAACCCAATACAGGAGTGACGTTCGATGACGTAGCTGGAGTTGATGAAGCAAAGCAAGATTTTCAGGAGATTGTTGAGTTTCTCAAGACCCCTGAAAAGTTTGCTGCAGTAGGTGCAAGAATACCGAAGGGAGTGCTCCTGGTTGGACCTCCAGGAACCGGGAAGACGTTGCTGGCTAAGGCCATAGCTGGTGAAGCTGGAGTGCCCTTCTTTTCGCTATCGGGATCAGAATTCATTGAAATGTTTGTTGGGGTTGGAGCTTCCAGGGTGAGGGATTTGTTCAACAAGGCTAAGGCAAATTCTCCTTGCCTGGTCTTCATCGATGAGATAGATGCCGTTGGAAGGCAGAGGGGAACTGGAATTGGTGGAGGAAATGATGAAAGGGAGCAGACGCTTAATCAGTTGCTCACAGAAATGGATGGTTTCACTGGGAGCAGTGGAGTGATTGTCATAGCAGCTACTAACAGGCCTGAAATTCTTGATGCTGCTTTGCTCAGGCCTGGAAGGTTTGATAGACAGGTAAATTTCTCATGCTAGACAGGATTTATGTTCACTTTATTGTTTAATAGACCACTATCTGATCTTGATAAACAGCTTGAGAACAGCAAAGACCTTATACATTAGTTCATAAGAATGATGTAATCTTTGTTTAAACCAGGTTACTGTCGGGCTACCAGATGTTAAAGGGAGGGAAGAGATACTCAAGGTTCACAGTAAAAACAAGAAGCTGGACAGCGATGTTGATCTGAGTGTTATCGCAATGAGAACTCCTGGATTTAGTGGGGCAGATCTAGCAAACCTGATGAATGAGGCTGCAATTCTTGCTGGTAGGAGAGGTAAAGACAGAATTACTTTAAAAGAGATTGATGACTCG
>NC_026158.1:1822218-1837565 GCF_000512975.1 Sesamum indicum
ATGACAGATGGGAAAAGCAAGATCTTAGTCGCTTATCATGAAATTGGACATGCAGTTTGCGCGTAAGTGGGCCAGTCCCGATTCTGTCACAATTTTAGCTTTAAGGTTCTTTGATTCTTGTTTGTTCAATGCACAAAACTGAAAACCAAGAAGCTCAACTCATTATGCTGAATCATGTTATTGAGTCTGTCTTAAGATCGAGGGATGATTAGCCTGATCCTCCCAAGTTTGAGACATATTATAAAAGAATCCTTCAAACTGTACTGCATGCGTGGTTGGCGTAATCTTCCAGAATTGATGAGTTTCTTTCTAAAACATCAGAGGGAGTAACACCAATTATCAAGAAGAACCCTTCGAGCTAATCCTTTTGATTCTCTGCTGACAGGACCTTAACTCCTGGACATGATCCTGTACAGAAGGTGACATTGATCCCACGAGGACAGGCTCGTGGTTTGACATGGTTCATACCTGGAGAAGATCCAACACTAATCTCTAGGAAGCAGCTATTTGCTAGAATCGTGGGAGGTCTTGGTGGTCGAGCAGCAGAAGAAGTTATCTTTGGGGAATCGGAAATCACTACCGGTGCAGCAGGAGACTTGCAACAAATAACTCAGATAGCTAGGCAGGTACAGATTTCTCAGAACTTTCATCGTACAAAGCTAACATTCTTGTAAGAAACATAAGTTTTCTTGCTCAACTGATTTTTCTTGGACCTCAGATGGTTATAACCTATGGAATGTCGGAGATTGGACCATGGGCGTTGATTGATCAGGCAGTGCAGAGCAGCGATGTGGTGTTGAGGATGTTAGCAAGGAATCAAATGTCGGAGAAACTTGCAGAAGACATTGATAACTCTGTTAGGCATATAATCGAGAGTGCATATGAGATTGCGAAGAATCACATAAGGAACAACAGAGAGGCTATGGATAAGTTAGTTGACGTGCTAGTGGAGAGGGAAACTCTCACTGGGGAGGAGTTTAGGGCACTGCTCTCTGAGTTTACTGATATCCCTTCAGAAAATGTAGACAGGAAACCTATCAGGGAGTTGATTGAGGCCTAGGAAGCGAAACACTACTTGACTGTACCATAATACAAGTAAGAGAACAGATTTAGCAGAAAAACAATCACAGCTTGCCTGAAACTGTTTCATCCCCTTTTCGATATCAGAAGTTGCTAGCTATCTTGATTTGCACCAGATGTCTTCTCATCAAAATGCCAAGTGACGAGAAAGCATGAGAACCATTGACAATATGAAAATTGCAAAATTAGCATTAGCCCAGGTTTGATCACTTGATAAGCTTTGTCATCCATCTATCATAACAATTTGAAATCGAAGTATATTTACACAAACGCCAACCATGAAACATGACAGATCCAGGTTTTAAAAACGAGCAAACAACTATTAAGGAGAAAAAGAAATACAGGAACTTGATGAAACCTAAAGCAGAGAGGGATTAGCTATCTACTAAGAACCTAAGAAAGTATCGACCCTTGCATTTGCTTTTCTCGACAGAAACTTCATGCAAATCGGTGGCTTTACACCTGCCAAAGCTAAAACTGAACTAGGCAATGTCCATATGCCGTCTCCACATATCAATCCAGAAGCTACAGCAGGTCCAAATGCATCAGCCTTAACCTTGTCAATCTTCTCCCAAATAAAAAGTATTAAGCTCCCAACACACATATCGATAGTAAAGTACCCTCCAAGATAAAATGGAATTGCCATTGCCATGGGAAGAGGAATGAATTTCGCCCATTTTGGTCCAACAGCATCTCTGATGCCATTGATAACAGCAGCTGCAACAAAAAAGATGTAACACAATGTAAGACAATGCTTTGGCAAAGCCGAAAATCCTTCAACCCCCAAGATTGCCATGTTGCGGTACACAAGAGCGTAGGGTGCAGAATATTGTGAACCAGGTACGCCGAGATCGCTGAAGGCCTTATAGAAGAGCCAAAACACACAAGGCGAAATAACACAACCCATTGCCGTTCCGATAACCTGGCTCACGAACATGGATCGTGGAGATGCAAGGGTCATGTACCCAGTCTTGAAGTCCTGTGTGAGATCAGATGCAGTCGACACAATATTCATCATGACTCCACAGGCAGCCAACCCGGCAAGAACACCACCATGGCCGGCTCCGGCCCATGCACCAATGACAAATATTGCTAACTTCCCGTATGTAGATGCCAATGACCAGTCAGTAAGCCCGCATCCATATGCATTGCAGAAGGCTAGAGTTGGGGCAAATATGTATATGATGACAATGTAATACCATTTAAGCGGGGCAAAGATATGTGGAAGCGTTGCCGCAGAGACAATTGCTATGGTGACGTAGCCGACAATAGCAAGCCACATGGGGATTCGATCTTTGAGAAACAGTTGGGTTCTACGTTGATCATCATAAGATAAAGCAGGAGGTGAAGGAGAGGACTGGCTGCCAACTGGAAGGACATTTCTGTTACGGAGTTGGTGGTACATCCCAAATAAAGTGCGGCCAAGAACCTTAAAGAAGTTGTAGATGCCATCACCAAGGATCATGGCTATAGCTATGAAGACCTGAAGGAGAAAGGACAACCAAAGATTCAAAATCAGCAGAGGTTTCAGTGAACTTAGATACAATATGTAAAAATCAATAAATAAATGTTACCTTGTAACCTTGCAAACCATGGAGACTGCTAGAAGGATATTCAGCAGAGTACCAGTCGCCCTTCCTTTGCTCTATGAGCGGCCACATTATACCCCAGGATAGGATAGCTCCAACAAGCAACGATATGTTGATAATGTAGGGGCATATCATGCCAACACCAACATATGTTGCTGAGAAATCAAAGTAAAACCTAGATTCAACAAATACAGAGAGCAAAGCAAGTAAGAAAAACAAAATGGTTGACTTAGCATTAATTTAATAAACATGTGATGAATTTATTTCACGTGCCAATGCACATATGTTGTGATGCAACATCAAAGCACGAAGAAAATCAAACATTCCATATTCAGTTATGTGAGAATTTATTAAGTCACACACTTGTTCTCATAGGCTTTCAGACCAAAGGTAGGAAAATTCACAAATCCACAGTCGTCTCCTGCAGTGAAAAACCATTGAAAGAATCCCCACAGGAAGCTGAAAGAGAAGAATTTCCCCAAGGCCCTCACTTGTTTCCTGGATGTAGCAGTGAAATTATATGAGATCGATATTAAAATAGTTTGGCTGATTGGCATCAAAATAAGAGATTGCAGTGACTCACTTAGCTAGCTTGGCTCCCTGAGGAGTGTGAAAGCTATTGATCAGATGAGCGGTAGCCGTCCCACTTGGATAAATCAGTTTGAAATCTATGATCATTATCTGAAACCATTTTAAAAAATATATATATAAATCAACAAGGTCATAGAAATGCAGCAAATTTTAAGAAATTCTAGCTATTTATCTTGATACCAAAATTTTGTTACTAACTTGAACAGCAGTGGAAGCTTGATATGCATGAACCCTCTGACTACATTTTTGTATTATATGATCATTTCATCTATCAACAGTTGCAGAATGAAAATTTTCATGTCCATGGTCATGTATGCATTGATTGACACTGATAAGTGTAAGTTTTATCAGTTCTTAGGCATCTTAGCTGTCATATTATAGAATGAAGCATTCTTGAACATGAGAAGGTACCTTCCGGAGGGGCAAGACAGAGAAGAGTCCCAAAAAGCTAACGACAAAGAGGAATCCAATCATCCATGCAAGTGACGGATTCTTAATATCTAGGGCATCATTAGCTTCTGTAGATTGCTTTGCAACAACTTCACTCATGCCAAAAAGGTAACTTCCAAAACCTCCTGATGATTCAATTTAAGTTAAAGAGTTTAGCAAGCCGAGAATTCAAAATTTCAAGTAACATATTTGGCAATATAGAATTCAGTATTTTGTATGCTTGCTCCAACAGCTGTCAACTGTTAACTAAAGATGGCGAATATAAACTTTGTGAACACATAAAAGAACATCTCAAACATAACCTTAGTTTTATCTGATACATCCTTTTCTTCATTAATTTATGTGATACTCCGTTCCATCCATGATAAAATTCTACTGAAACAATGAAGCTAAACTGAACAAAGTTTCCTTCTTTTTACGTGTTAATACTGGAGCACACTCGACCTGAGTGGACAAATGTTAATAAAATATATCTAACTTATAAAGACAATTTAAAGATAATTTAGAAACACAAGAAAAATGAGAGAAAATAGATTTTATAAAAAGGTGGAAGAAAAAAATAGAGACAAAAGAGATTGAGAAGTCAGTGCAGGCTAAGCCTGCAGTTAAGTTATCAAAGAATCATGCCACCATCATGAGCTATGTCTCTTATGCTCATTACATGATTATGGGTTTGACTTCAAGGCTGGCAGAGATCAAGATTTATTTTATGTATTTATGTATTCTTGGAGGGGAGGGATTTTCAAGATATTCTTGTACACAACAAATAAGATCAAACTTTATCTAGGAGAGGATTTGACTGGGTCAAACAAATAGTTGGCAAGTGACAGTTTCACTTACCTAGTAATGTAAGTACAATTTAACAATTGATATTAAATAAATATTTATTACAGCTGCAGGGTGATGAATTTGAGAGGGGCCCAATGGGCAAGAAATCTCCCAAAAATCAATTAATCAAATGCAGGCAAGAAAATTGCCCATGAAATAAATGCAGAATCCCGTGGGAATCCATCAAATCCTCAGAATTCGGCCAATTTTCCATGAATAGCGCCGAGATAAGGATCTCACCCACATTCACATGACAACTTAGTCAAAGAAAATACATGATATCATTTATGCAATACACCTCATTCCGACTTCATATATGGTAAGTTAGGATACCAAGTGAAATCATGCTTACAATAGAATTTAATTGCTTTTAATCTCATAAGTCAAATGTCAGTAAATCAAAGAAGTCATGTGAATTCTACAATGGTGACAAAGGAAAAGACAACCTTTGACACTTTTAAGGAAAAATCCCTAGAGATTATGAACGCAATAAAGACTCTAGAAATTTGTTCTTTTTTCTTTTCCCTTTTCAAAAAGATTTTTTTCCAGTTCTAGTTGGAATTATCAAAACATGCATTCAATTTTGATAGCCCAATCTAGGGACCACTATGATCACAACCTACGAGTGGGACAATAGAAAAATTTTGTGTTCCAATAATGCCTTGGCCCATCCAACGGAATGCTAGCACGCTTGTCTTGGATCTTGAATGTCTTATTAAAAAAAGATGAGATTTTTACATCCAAAACACAATCTTGATGAAGAATTCATCATCCTTGACCACCCAATTATCCCATGAAATTGCCTGAATACCTCCATAATTTTAAGATTGATTTGTTCAGAAATAAAAATTCACTGCTACCGTATGATTGTGTATAATCGAGAGGAAAAAATTATTATACGACTCGACATGCTGTTAGATTGAAACGTCGAAATCTGATTTGAACAGAAATTTTTAGAAAAGAAACGAAGGGTTACCAACTCACACAACAATGGCCCTAATCCAACAGATTTTGAAAACAAAATTACATACATATACATAAATGCGTATACAGAAATATAAATGAACTGACCGCTGAAGGCTATGCCGGAGGCGGCGACAACGCAGGTCTGAATAACAGTATTCTCCTGCCTGGTAAAAGGCTGCTTCAAAAGCCCAGATTTCTCAAGAAACTTCGTCCACGTCTTGACGAAGAAGAACCCCAGAAGCCCCGCGGAAACATTGAGCGAAGGGATAATCCCTGTCGTCAGATTCAGCTTCATCACGATGAAGGTGAAGAGAACAGCCAAAACAAAGCTCACAATAAACGCCCTGAACGTCAACTGCTTCTGCCATGGCGGCACCTCCCGGCTCTCGAATATCTTCTCCACGGACTCTTCTTTCTCCTCGCTGCCCACCAACTGCTCGCTCAAATTCTTATCGGCGTCGTCGCCATCGTTTTTCTTGGTGATGCTGGAGGAGCGTTCCATGGTTTTCGTAGTCTTCTGTTTCTCCCTCTCTTTAGGCTTGTCTTCTCGGGAGGTTGATGGTTGGGCTTTTATAGGCGGGGAATTTGTTTTGGGGTGGCGTGCAGTGTGTGTAGTGTGTGTTTTTCGATGCGATCAATTGGCCGTAGCGCAGTACACGGAGTTGCGTGTTTGCAAATGTTTCTATTGCTATATTAGGCCTTTGGATAGCAATCCTTCGTATAAATCCACCACCACCTCAATACTTCATTTCAAACTCATATAATATTGTATATTATTTTTAAATAAAATAATAATATGTAATATACATATATTCAATTAAATAAAATTGAGATATAATTCCTAAATTAAAAGAAGTATCACAGGCTATAATTTTGTCTACAACATAACGTCCACACAAGAAAAATATAATAATAGTTCACCATATTATATATATATATATTATTTATATTTGACGTAGATTTTAATTCACACCTCGTTGATTTGATGTGGGCATATAAGAATATTGGCTGATATCGACATTTTATTTTATTAATTTACTAACAGCATAAAAATCAATTATAAATAAGAATGATATAACGTTGTATCCATATTATATAAAAAAAGAAAATTTTATTTTTACTCACAAATAGCTGGTACTTATACTGCAATACTAATTTTTTAAATTATCAAAAATTAGTTTTATTTTATTTTATTTTTTTAAAATATGAAGTATGAATTTTTATATTTTATTATTATTTATAATATATTTTAAAATATAGATAATTATTTATTATATACACGTAAAGACAACGTGCCATAAGGATTAATAGAAAATAAAAGAAGAAAATTATTGAGTTTTCGATGAAATAAATTTCTATATTTGAAAAGCTCATGAAAATATAATATATATATATATATATATATTTCAATGCATCAACGATAAATTACAGTCACATTTTCTCAGTTTTAGCATAACTATGAATACTCCTTATTGTTTGAAAAATAATAAATACTTCCTAATATTTAATGAAATTATGTAATTCTTGAATTGAGGTATGAAATTACTAACTTTGTCCTTACTGTATTTTTTTATTTTTTTAAAAAAAACAAAAATTTATAAAAAAATTGAACAGGATAAATAAAAAATTATAAAAAAAAATGTATTCACTTAGTCCATAAAAAATAAATAAATAAATAAATTATAACTTTTAATCCACAATGACATTTTGGTCAGTTCACCATAAAAAAATCAATAAAAATATAACGGATTAAACTAATTTTAGATAGCTATTAAAATTAAAAAATATTAATAATTTTTCAAATAATAAAAAATATTTGTAATTATACAAACATCTGATCAAGCCATCTTTTTAGTAGTTCTAACTTCTAATTTCTTGTGTCCGCAGTCGCCGATCATTTATATGTCATGCGCATTTTCGTTCACATTACCGTTGACTTGATATGTATATATGAGTTGACAATTGACATTCACGTTTCAATATTTATTATTTTAAGAAACATAATAAATATTTAAACATCTCATAATTTTTTGTCAATTACCATTAAATTCGGTATAAGTTTCAATAAATAAATAAATAAATATGGTATAAGCTATTGTAAATTACTGTTGATTCTGTGAGAATTAAATAATTATAGTTGTGACCATTTAATCCCTACTATGGAAAAAAATTAAATTCTATATTTAAATCATAATTATTAATTTTGTGATTGACTTTGGAAATTTTTTAGAAATGATGACATTCCAAATTTATTGTTTCTATTTTTTTCCTATAATGACATGAATCATTATTTTTTAGGGGTTTAAATGCATTTTGTACCCCTGAATTATACACTTGATCGCATTTACATTTAGCGTCTCGAATTTAAATTATGCCAAAAGTGTTTTCATATGGGTTTGATGTACTTTTATCGTCAACGAGCGGCCCGGCATTTAATGTGGGTTGAATTAAGGGTGTAAAGGCACTTTAAGCTTAGTTTAGGAATACAAAATATATTTAAGTAATTTTTAGGGTAATTTTATAGATATTTAGAATATTTGAGTTTTAAATTTTCATAAATTCTATATTCCATCAAATTAGATATTTAATATTAGGAAAGTGGGAGTATTATTATTTAGCTAATTATATGCCTTTATTTATTTGGCAATAAACATTTTTTTTTATTAGCAACAATTAAGGGTTATTCAAAATTTACTTTTCAAATCCCAATTTGATTCGACATTTGCATAATTAATGATAAAATAATCAGATTATGAGAGATTTTATAACTTTTCATATGATAAAATAATCTCTCATATTTATCATTAATTATGAGAGATTTTATAACTTATCATATGTAATAATCAGATTATTAGTAATAACTTTTCAAATCACAAAATTATTAGTAAGTATGAAAATGCAAATTGCAGTAAATTCTAAAATTAACCTCATTCTTAAGGTTAATGAATATAGTGAAAAAAATATCTAATGCAAAATAATTGCCAACGATGTTAAAAGTTACAAATTATAACTTTTATTAAAATACGATTTCGATAAAATTTAATTCAAAAATAATCATTGAAAAAAAAACTTACAACGACCTCTATTTGAATATATCATAACTATAAAAACATTAACATTTAAAAAGTTATAAATACGCAATTGTCAAATAAATATATGCTACGATAAATTATTATGTAGAAATTTTATTAAATGACCATTAATTTTAATTTTTATTAATAATTTTTAAAATAATAAAAAATATTTATAATTATATTAAATAACAAGAAATGGACACATAAACGAAACCTTAACCCGTTTGGTTGTGTTTTCATTAAAATAGAAATGCATTCTGAATGAAAATAGTTTGACCAAACAAAATCACAACTACGCAAATAATAAAAAAGTGGAAAAAATCTCATTGATAACACAACTAAACAAAAGAGTGTGAAAATTCTCATTTTCGTACCTCTTCGCTTTCTCTCTCTCTACATGTAATAGAAAAGTCAAATGATTAGAATAGTGGATGACAGGCAGATGATGACTAGCGTTTACTTCATTTCATCACCAGTTTTCAATCAATTATTGAGTGTGTGTGTGTGTGAAAGCGTTGATTATTCAATTAATAATCAAATTCGGAATCCCCCACTGATAGGAAAGTAAAAAGTCAACCCTCCAAATAAGCGCATCTTAGGAATTACCGCTTTTATTTATTCCACAAAATGAGAAGGGAAAGTAGTTGCTACAAAGAATACTTTTATTTCTTTCTTTTACTACAAATATGTCTCGTCTTCCTCTACTAATGTTTGTATTATTAATGCACACTAGCATTATAAGGCATTTGGATGCCTTTATAAGCTTTTTTAAATATTTTAGAATTTATAATGTATCGATGCATTATAACAAATTATTACGGTCTCATTTATCTTGAGGATTGTATTAAATAAATTATAGAATTATCTTTTACTAAATGGATCATAAGAAAATTCTGTGTAATTTGTCAGGTATTTACTCATATGAGTTATCGAAATAGGAGAAATTCTACCAAATGTTTACTTTGATTTATTCACATACTTTTGATATGAAAAATTACCTTTGATTCATTGTTTACAAAATTTAATAGACAACAAAATATTATTATTATTATTATTATTATTATTATTATTATTATTATTACTCAGTCAAATTTCGAGGGTACATTGGCCATTCACATCTTGGTGCAACCTTGGACTATTTTATACTACCTCCCCAAGTATACGATTTGTGTCAGATACTATAGATATAGGCACACTATGCAGTCTTACAACTTCTGAAAAGTATAACTCAACTATTTATCATCACCTTGTTGTATATGTAAGAAATGAACTGATTTCGCCAGTCTATCCACAATTACCCGAATAGCTTTGTATTTCCTAAATATATGTGGCTGCCCAAGAACAAAGCCGTAGTGATCTTTTCCTCATTTTCATTCAGGTACAGATAAAGGTTGAAACTCATATATTGGCGCTTGATATTTTGGTTTTCAACGTCTATATTGTCATAGAAATCATTACCACACCTGTCACATATGCCAATTTCCACATACGAAGACACACTATGTCTCTAAATACTTCTTATTAGAATGATAACCCGTAGTCATCCCAAAGTTTTAATATTATCACAATACCAAACGGGAATATACCTACATAATCAAGGACAATTTCTAGAGCCAATACTTGAATTTTAGTATATCACATATTGATCGATCGCCCCATTAGTGATCTATAATAATTTAGTATTGAATAACCCCAAAAGTCCTAAAATAACTCAGGCTTTCGTACCTCTACCTAATCCAATTTGTGTTTACTAGTTGACCCTATTCTTATTAATTATTATTATATCAAGGGGAAAGGACTTCTTTATAGATGTTGAGGTGAGTAAGGGGGGGGCGGAGCTTGAGGCTTCTCAGCCGCAGAGGCACAAGTGAAGTATTTAGTCACAAATTTTACTACATCTTTTTTCATCATCTATCACTAGTAATAGGTACATTCTCTCAATAGGGTCTTAATTTCGGATATATTTTTAAAGTATCAAGATACGTCACATATAGTTTATTGTTGACTTATTGCATGATCTCCTTATGTAACCCCTCCGTATCATGTACACAACCTCACATCGCATTTACTATCAATCCATTTGTGCTTATCAAAATTTGACTTCTTATCCTAGTCTATTTAAAAAAGTTTCAATATATTTTTCTCAACACATAAAAGCAACAAGTACGACACATTAACCAACTGTACTAATCTAGTCCTCAAGAATGATAATAATGTTATATTGACACTTCATATTTCTTTTCTTATACACGAAGACTTGTCTATGAATAAGTACTATATGACACTACAAAAAGGGGGGGGGGGGTATTGGGAAGATTTTTGGGATGGATTTGGGACGGATTGACGTCCCATTTCATTTTTGGGACGCTTTTGGACGAAATGATGCCCATTCTAAAACACCCCGTTGGAAAATATTTTGGACAGTTTGCTTAAGCCGTCCCAAAATTTAAGACGGAATTTGGGACGCGCTATTGAAGCCGTCTGAAAGCACGTTCGAAGGATAAATAATTAAAATATAATTTTGGATATCCTTAGGGACGGTTTGGGATGGGTTTTGGGACCACCTTTGGGACATGTTTTTTTTTTTATTTGGGATGAAACGTCGTCCCAAATTTCATTTTCGATGAATAATTAAAATATAAGTTTGCGACAGACTTATGGATAATTTGGGACGTAACTTTTAAATTGAAACTATTATTTTTTAAATGATTTTTGGGACGGCGTTTGGGATGATCGTTTGGACGTGTTTTCTTTTTTTATTTGGGATGGAATGTCATTCCACATTCAATTCCTTCTTTTAGTTAATTTAAAAAAAAATATTTTTCTTTTTTTATTTTTTGTTGGGCGAAATTATATTGTATCAAATTTATGATTGAAGACAATATTTTTCATACAAAATAAATTCAAGCCAAAATATTATAAATCCAGTGTGTAGTTCACAATTCGAATTTCAAAATAAAAACATTAAAATTGAAATCCTATTTGGCGGTTGGCTAAGAGTAGCTTCTTCTTCCTGTTGTTGGACTCCTAAGCTGGGGCATTACCAGTTGGTAGTTGGTCGGGGCGCAACATCCGGATCCCTGTCTTGTCGAATATTATGCCCAACATACGTCTGTTGAGACGAGAGGTTCTAGAAGTGAGGCGGTACTGAATGTCGATGCTCTGTGGTATTTGGTTCACGGGCGAGCGGTATCTAATGTAAATATACACCACAAATTAATTCAGGCCCTATATGTAAAATCAAGTAATATATATATATATATAAAACAAGTATCATATATATATATATATATATATATACAATCACTCATCTGTAAATGAGTTTGTAAATCTCATTAAGAAAGTTCACATATACATATATATATATAGATATATGCACAATCAACTTTTCTTGAATTATGTGATGAGGACATGATTTAGATGGCACTATTATCTAAATTTAAAAAGCATATATAATTTAAATTCAAACAAGGACATGCAACAATTAAACCCAAAAAGAAAATTGACCTGGAGACAACTCAAAATAGAAATTGATTCTGAAGACATTAACATATGATTACTATCACATGATTATGCACTATGTTGATGTGCCGTGGAAGGACCCTCGAGAACCCAAAAATTGGTAAGACAAAAACATATATTAGCCTAATCAAGAACTAAAAAATTACGTCCTACGACCACTCATGACTCATCCATTTTCAACAAGTTCAAATATTATGCAAGTGTTTACATGAAACATTCATGCCAACTCAAAGAAGTTCACAACTCTTTTAGAAGACATTGTAATATAACTATAATATATATATATATATATATATATATTAAGGGACCACCAACCACCTGAAGATAGAATTATTTTTACATATGAAATCAACAGCAAATTATTTTTCTTAACTAGAAGAAGTATATTTTTAATCAAAAATAGAAAAAAGAATAAACAA
Source organism: Sesamum indicum (assembly GCF_000512975.1). Taxonomy (NCBI): domain Eukaryota; kingdom Viridiplantae; phylum Streptophyta; class Magnoliopsida; order Lamiales; family Pedaliaceae; genus Sesamum; species Sesamum indicum. Next base: position 1,834,738 of record NC_026158.1, read on the forward strand.
CTTAAAAATATGAATTAAGATTAAAGTAATAAGTTTATGTAATAGATATAAAATAAATATGATCAACTCTTTTCATTAGCCCCTCATCTTCACTTTCAGTCCCATTTTAGTACCGTCACTCCTTGGTGGAATTTTCTATACAATTTAATTAGATTTTATTAAAAGCTAACTGCCATGGACCATACTATTTGTGAAATAAAATAGAAGATGCAGTTGTATTTGTAATGAAAAACCATTAATACAAAAAAATATTTATAAGTTGGTATGCAAAACCAAAGCGCGAAGAATCATTGATGATTCTCGATGAACCGAATTCGTATTTCAATTGGAGGAAGTCATACCTACTCCACAAGCTGTTACGGACAATCATAGTTATGACTTGCGTGATCCAAATGGTATACAATTAGTCATTGATCTTTCTGTGACACATCAACGAGGAGCATGTACATCCTTCTCAGCAAATGGTGATCTGACAGTTGGCACTCCCACCCGGCTATAGTAGCGAGCATAAGTGGACAAAGCAAAACATCTATAGGAACTCGAGTATTGGGGGTCGCACTTGATACGACACAGTCTTGATGTTATGCACATCAGTTAGACCCGTCGTGAGCCTTCTTAGGCCACCTTAGGACACGTGTCATTTTTATTGGATTAAAAATTATACTGCCTACATATTTATGCACACATACACATACACATATATTTACATTAATTTGACATCAAATTTAATGAAATTTCACGAAGTATCCCATCATCTCCATGATGGTTAGAATAGATACGTGTTAATATTCTAAAAATACAAACTCTTCACTATTGGGTAAAAGATGCCTCTTCTTTGCATTTATTACGATTCTTTCTCAACGAGTATTGTAAGTGGAATAGTCTTATTACTCCAAAGAAAGCCAGTTCCTATTTTTCAAAAAGAAATCAAAGATTATTCTTATTCTTGTATAATTCTCATGTATGTGAATCTGAAGCCATTTTCGTCTTTCTACGGAACCAATCTTCTCATTTACAATCAACATCTGCTGGAGTTCTTCTGGAACGAATCTATTTCTATGTAAAAATAGAACGTCTTACACACTAAACATATAATAATTGTCAAAATCCATTTTGGCCTAGGGGTGTAAACGAGTAGAGCTCGAGCTAAATTTAGCTTCAAATGAGACGAGCTTGAGCTCGAGTTGATTTTTTTTTTTATTATTATTAGATTAAATCATGGGAATCATCAAATTTTTACATAAATTTATAAGTAATAAAATAGATTGCACAATATATACTATGTTATAAATATACCAAAATATAGTATGAGTTTTAGTTTATTTGTTATAAATATAAACTACTAATTAGTTTAGTAGTAATATAATTAGTAAAATATACAAAAAAAAAAAAATTCAAACCGAACAACTTAAAATTGTAAAAAAGTATCCATTATCTGGAATAATGCAATTAAAATACATAAAAATATTTTATAGTTAAGATTAATATATATTCACAATCTGCAATAAATTTATATATTTATAAATGTTAGTATTACATTGATGTAACTATCATTGTTACAAAGTTGAACAACATGGGTTAATCGGGCCATCAAAATTAAGATAAAATCGTTAGATATGATCAAACTTATAGAAAAATACATTTGATAAAATTTTAGACTTATTGGATATACGGATGTCGAGATATCATACTCGAAATATAAGAGTAATCATTCAAGACGATATACCGTTGAATCAGGCTAAGTGATATTAAATCATACCATCTGATATGATCTAATGTACACAGTCTGATATATATACATATATATATAAATTTGGTATGAATCGAGTACTCATATTTTAAGATATATTAATTTGTTGATTAAATTTTTTGATCTCTTTATATATATAATAAAAACAGTTAAAATTATTCAACCATCATCATCATCATCATCATCATCATCATCATCATAACTATTATTATTGTTATAATTGTTTTCGGATTAATTCATAAAAGTCACTAAATTTTGATATAAATTTATAAGTAATAAAATAGATTGCATAATGCAAGTATGTCTCTTGATATAAATATAAAACTCATAAATAGATAAAAAAAATCATCATTGGATTACTTGTCAATTCAAAAAAAGTATAACACAATACAAATATATATTAAAATATAACATAAAATTTATGTGTGTCATATTAAATATGATTTTAATTATAAAAAATATTATAATTTACTAAGATGTTTATTAAATTTATTTTGTATAAAGATTAAATGTATAAATAAAAGTACCATAATATATTATTATCCAATGAAATGTATGATATTGATTAATACTTAGAATATATGGTCAATTTTGAATTTAAAATTGATAAAGTATTAATTATGAAATTAAATATATAAAAAATTTATAGATAAATATATATATAAAATAAAAAAATAAAAAAAGCTCGCGAACTGATGAACAAAGAGAATTGAGCTTGAGTTCCTCGAGCTGGCTCTACTCGAGCTCAAAACTGAGCCTACTCGCGAAGCTCGAGAGTCAATTCGACTCGTCTGCCACCCCTATTTGACCATATGCTATACATTTATGTTTACTAGCAGCGCTTATTCTTTTATTGATTTTTACAGTTTTAGAGCTTTTAGTTGTGAACAAAGATATAAAGAAAAATATAATTATTTGTAAATAATGTTGTTACAATTTAAAGTATGTTTGATTTCTTTTGCTACTTTTGTTCTTAATAGTATTAATTCATCACTTTATGAAAATTTCTTTAGTTTTCTTCGATTTATTGCTTAGAATATTCATTTGAAATATTCAAGAACAATGGTAAAAATAGTTG
>NC_026158.1:1837634-1852728 GCF_000512975.1 Sesamum indicum
TTCTACTTCAATTAATCCTAACTGTAAACATGGAACAGGATGCAAGATTTTTGTTTATGATGGCCGTTGTACATTAAAAGTTTGGACACAAAGTTTCACCTGTCCGTTGCATAATTGATTATGAAATAATTAATTTTAAAAAGAATTATTATAATATTTTGGATTCATAATAAATTATATACTTAAATGCATAAAACTCCTCTACATTTTAAAAGTTCTGCCAAAACTCTCCTTTGTTTTCTAAAATAGGCCAAAAAAAAAAAAAACCCCTATCTATTTTCTTAAATGTAGCTCAATTGTCTCTCTCTGTTAGATATAACTTACAACATTAATTTTTTACAAAATGACCAATACCTTTATTTAATATATATTATTTCTTATTTTAACAATCAGTGGATGTGTATTTGTTATACCAAAACTGTCAGATTTAATCAATTAATCTTAATTGTTGAATCTTAAATTTATAAAAAACATCAAGGGTTCATATTTTACTAATTTTAGGTAAATGTAATTTTAATTAAATAAATAGTACAATCGTACAGTACAACAATGCTCAATGAATGATGTCTCCCTCGACAGGCCAAAGGATACGCCAAAGTCTATATAACGCGCAAGAACTAACTGAGCGAGCCATTCTGGAAATGGATTTCTTTGATATGCCTGTAAAAAAAGTTGTTAATTGTCCCGCTAGTGTGGGACTCAGCTAGGAACCGTTCTTGGACACGTGGAACCGTTCTCTTAGTACCAGTTGGATGCTAAGTAGTTCTCCAGTTAGCTGGACACGAGGGGGAACTGCACCCTTCTGATTTTCCTACTGGGTAGAATTCCTGATGCTTTCCTTGCTTGGAAGGTCCACTTATATTTTGCTGTTGTTGCTCTTTATTGCTTAGCACTTTCGTGCTGTGTATTGATCACCTTTAACTTCTCCTACTTTGTCTCCGACCGGAAGTTTCAGCTTCATATGGTATGTAAAGACAACGACCTGGAAGTTGAGGATTATCATATGGATTAACCCTTTAGCAGGAACATTCTCCAGGCTCGTTTCTCCATCTGAGGCCTCCTTCATATTATGTTCCCTATTGTGGGAATCCTTTTCTTGCTACTCAATTTTGCGGTTGTGACGAAGGGAATATTCTTCTTTCTGTTCACGCTTTTCCTCTTTATCCACGTAGATAACCGATTTGGATGAGTCTTTCTATTTCTTGTCTTAGTTGGCCGCAACGGTTGGTGTCCTGTCCACACTCTCTATGGTACTTGTAGAAATACTTATATTTTGGAAGTTGAAGACCTTCCTCTAAGCACTTGGGCCAATGTAGGGCAGGGAGTCAATCAATTGCCAAGAGCATCCTAGTCAAGCTAGTTATGAGAGGTGTGTAGTGATCATTCTTTGGGTCGAGGGGATTGAAATATCCTCGCGGCTCTCCCCTTGGTTTGCGAATAGAAGATGGCTCGCCATCCTTCCTTCTGTCACATCCATTCTTTTTCACCAGCCCGGTATTCTCCAAATACATATATTTTTCTGCTAGTGCTAGTACATCTAAAAATTCCATAGCCGGCTTCTTAACCAAAGATTTGAACAAAAACCCTTCACAGAGCCCTTAAGTATAGATACTGACCAGCACCTTCTGGTGGGCTATAGGGACCTACAGGATAGTTGTGTTAAAATGTTGGACATAGGCCCTCAAAGTGTCCTTCTCCTCCTGCCTGATCCTGAAAAGACTAGTGGTTGATATCTTGTACTTCTTGCTGCTGGCGAACTGGTGCTGGAAGAGGGAACGAAAGTCTTCAAAAGATCTAACTGATCCAATAGGAAGCTGGTCCTAATATTGTTGGGCGGAATTCGTGAGTGTAGTTAGAAAAACACAACATTTGATACCATTAGTATACCTATGCAGTGGCTGCAATTTTTGAACTTATTGATATGTTCAACTAGACCAGTGGTACCTTCATAAGCAGGTAGGTGTGAAGGTGCTCGGAAGTGAGTAGGAAATTCTTCCATCATGATGCACTCGCTGAAGGAAATGCCACACTCAGCAGGCATGGTCTCTTTGCTACCTGCTGGAGAAGTTCTACCATCTCTTTTTTTCAGGAATTGCCAAATACCAAGGGGTTGTTATCCAGCTGCCTCTTTGCCCCCAAAATTAATAGGGGTGGATCGATCCTGCTGGGGCCCAATAGAATTCTGCTTGTCCATACCTTGGGTTCGTTTTGTTCCTCCCCTTTCCTGTTGAGAAGAGGGTCCTGCTCTATTGGCATGACAGGGTTGAGTTGATAGTTTCCACGATGAACTGAAGAATTACTCACAGAAAAGCGGGTTCATAGCAGCAGGCCCCACCGTTTGGTCAAGAGCTGGAGTTGGAGCATTAACTCCCAGTGCCGGATCCAGACGAAGGACATTAGCATCTCCCAAAGTGGGGTCTGCAAGTGTAACAACAGGTCCAGACAGCAAGAAGGGAAGAGTCTCCCTCGTAAGATTCGTGGTCACCTCTATTATTAGGATTTGCTATTTCTAACGCCAAAGCTCAAGTGTTTCCTACAGACAACGCCAATTATGCTTACCAAAAATTTGGCCACACCATAAGGGTTGAAGGATCTTCAAGAAAATCCTAAGATTATCATAGGACTAGCCCTGCAAAACAGATGTTAGCACTTTAATGCTTAACTCAGTAATGATTTATGAGGAAATAAAAACAAAAATTTAAAATAAAGTGAGAATAATGTTGAGATATGATTAATAATGATAAATATTCATTTGGAGTTCAAATTATGAGTTTAGAATAGTTTATAAACCGACAGAGAAGTGAAAAAAATAAGAGTTTGAGAATGAGAATGATGTTACCATAAGCCTGCACAAGACTTCTATTTATAAGCTTGTACAAAGTTGGATACGGGATCAATTATTGAGTTCCGTATGCATTAGAAAGCTCTTTGCGTTGGTTGTGTTCCGCAACAAACTGTTGGTGATTGACTGAGACAGTTGAGTTAGCCTGAACCTTGCCAAATCTACCTAAAAATCTAGGAGTTGGTTATTTGTAGATTATCCAGGTCATTTGCCACCGATTTAGTTGGAACCACCTAGAGATATTTTAGGGTGACATTTACAAATGTGTTAGCAAGTTATATGATGTGTCCTCCCAATTGTATGATAATGTGTCTGACTGAAATTGACTTATTTCTTGGGCCTGCTAGTTCAGTAAAGTAGCAGGTAAGTCTGTGGGTCTTTCTTTCCTATCGATGGGCTTTATCCATCCTGTTTTTGGTCTTTATCTGTCCTGCTAGTGGGCCCTTATCCGTCCTTCTGATGAGCGAGTTGGGCTAGTATGCTTAGCTTGTAAATTTGATCCAATAATTTTACGGGCATCATTAATATAGTTAGCCATAAATTACCATAATATTGTTCATTTATTAGTGGAATAATTATTTTAAGTTATCAGAAGAAATATAATTTCTTATCATGATCAAAGCCAAAAGAAAATAAATGAGAGTAATATAAATTACTCACGGTTGTGCGATAATCATTACCCATTATTTATGTAAGTGAAGCCAAACATGATTAATCATTGTAAAATAATGACTAATATTTTAAGTCTTCTGATCATATCTAAAGTTGTGACAGATGTCCTGCTCATAGTTAAAATCGTAGGTATTGATTAATCACACTCTAAAGTTAATTTCTCGCGTTGATTTTGTCTGACCGTGATAGAATATTAGTTTATTTTAATTTTTAAATCGTGATCAATTATAGTAGAAAACTGAATTTCTCTATAGTGAGTGTCACAATAATTATGTCATAAATAATAATGTACCAAAACATGTAAAGATAATAAATAACATGGATTAAAAGTATCTCTAAAGTCAAAGAACATTAAATTTTAATTATGTTATGTTAAATTTTTTAGAATTAAAAGATAATTAATCATAAAAGATAATGAATTACTTATGGTGAAAACAAGTCATAGTTTTATTCCAAGAAACACTAAATTGTCATTTTCAAAGAAAAGGTGAATCTTCACCATGTCAACTATGCGGTCTGGACCGGGCCGCTTTTATTCTTGGGCTCCGGTCCAACAGATCCAAACCGGGCTATCCTGAAGAAGTCAATTTAGGCCCAATTAACCCAAAAAAATTAATATACACTTGATAGAAACCAATAGTTTGAAAATTTGAAAAAAATAAATAAATAAGAGATTTTATAAATACAAAAATATAAAATAGTACTCTCAATTCATTCCTTAAATATAATTTCCATCATTATATGAAAATAATATAAAATCTATTGTGATTTAAAATTTTAGTTATTGAATAATGAAGATTTATATATTAGTATAATTATTTATAATTACTCATTTTATTATTGAAATCATTATAATAGTATAAGTTATTATTAGATTAATATGAATATAATAAATATTCGAAATAAAAGATATATATCTGTTTGATATTTATAGAAAAATTCGCGTAACTCATGTCGCAATTTGATAATATTACCAATCAAACTCGAGTATCAAAATAATATTTTTTTATTTAAAATCCAAAAAAGGAAAAAAAAAAAAAGAAGCTGAAATGACAAAAATCATTGCAAAGTTCCTATAGAACAACTGAGTACAATTAATCATTTCTTTTATATTTAGAATTAATTAAATATTAGTAATTGTATAATGCATTATTAAAATATTATTACAAGAAATTCTTATTTAAATAGAATAATGTACTAGTGGACTTGAACTCACAGCCACTCACAACTTTTTGATATTGTTTGTCTACATTATTCCATGAATTTTATTCTTTTAACCGGTAATAATATAATTATATCTATATTTAAATAAATTAAGTAATGTATCAGTTCGATAATATATCAATATTTATTTAATATACAAAAAATAATATAATAATAAAATAAATTACAATAAACTCATATGAAGTGATATAAATATCCACACGTCTGACGCTCAAATTCCTGCCTTTGAAATTTGTTCATAAGTCTGCAGCTTCAACCACAAGGCTAAGACGTTCATAAGTCTATGATGTTTGATAGTTTCTTGTATCTTTATGAGTAAGACAAATTTGTCTCACCATGAAAAGATTGTGAGTTTGAGTTGTACGAATGTGGGTGTACGTCTATTTTTATAGTAATTTACTGTTTTTCTATTTCCTCTTAAAGTATTCGTTGAATTAAATTATTAATATATCGAACGGTGTTTGAATTTAAATATATTAAATGATGTAATGAATCATATATTTATTAAAAACACACACGTACATACACAAATTTGTATGGAAACGGATGATTCCAAAATGAATGCATGATGATTATATCAATATCTCAATAAATTCAACAAATAATTATTATTTTATTTTTTTTTTGAAAATACAACGATGTCTCTAAAGCAGAAAAATATATTGTTACAACATTTAGTACGAGTGCCAATAATATTTTTAAATCAGTCAACAAATTTAGGGAGAACAAAGAAACAATATACGCATACTATTATAAAAGTAGACTAACACCTACATATATAGGATTGGAACTCACGACTTCTTAGTTATGAGATCTCAGCTTTACCATCCAAACAAGAAATTATTGGTAACAAATAATTATTTTAATTAATATATAAATATAATTAAAAATAATAAACAAATTACAAAAAATTGAAGCTTATGAGAATACAAGCAAAAAATTTCTGAAATAAAACACTTAGAGAGAAGGTTCTCGAAATTAATAATAGGTAAATTGTAATGCACGAATACTATGAAAAATTATTTTATGTAGCTCAAATACGGATATGATTCGGACATGCTTTGGATATGTATCGGACCGGCATCCGCAATTGTAAAAATATAGAATAAAGAAGGATACGGTGTCGAATACGCCACGGACACGGCTGTTGGCGTGTCAGACACATTTTGACCATGTTTAGAATTTTTTTATAATTCTAAAAAGTTTTGGACCGTCTTTAAAAAATATATTGAGCTTAATAAAAAAGAAAAAGAATTAATTCACTCCTCTCAAACTAATAGTTTTGGAATGAAATTACTAAAAAATGGAGAGATGGTAATAATGATTTAACTAATTTGAATATTACGAATTTTTCAAAACTCGCGTAATTTTTATAATAAACTGATTATGTATATTTTTTAAGCCATATTTCGTTAAAAATGTAGATGTAAGACATGCTTAGTTTATATTTTATTTTGGTGTTTTTCATATTGTATATTTTAATTTTATGAGAAATTAAGAATATATATAATAAAAATATATATTATATATAGCCGTGTCGTGTCTTAATTTTTTTATATTTTTCCTATCATCGTATCTGCATCCGTACCGTATTGTATCTGTATCCATGCATCATAAAGATAAACCTCGAACATTGTTGCATAAGCTTATCAGAAGAGCACAAAAGTATATCCATATATAAGAAGCTTAAGGGCTTATATAAGCTCGACTTGCGGACGAAATGGAACGTTAGATACTCGAGTTGTATTATCCCGAACATGAAATTAACGAGTTATTCATTTATGAAAACCGTCTAATCTACCTATAATTGATAGTGCTCGATTATCAACATCATATTAATGCCACTGGTGCATTTGTTGCAATACCTATTATTTTCAAATCAATCTATTTAATATAAGCATCGGAGAGCAATAATTGAAAATTATCTATATTCCTCAAATTCTGTGGCTGAGTGTTTGAAAAAACAATCGTACAACCTAAGACCAAATATTTCGACGATACGACCTTGACATAAAACAATTTTGGTATATACCTTGCATCATATACATTAACATTGATTCAAATAATAATAAGAATAATTATTGGTATGTGCTTTGAATTAGGACCAATTTAATTTAGGGATAATTACACTTTCTTTTCCTAAAGTTTGGTGTAATTACATATAAATCTCCTGTAATTTGAGAAATTACATCCAGCACTCCTGAGGTTTGTTTCTGACTAACAAAGAAGTTCATCCATTAGTCAAAATTTACTGAATTTGCTGATATTATATAAAAAAAAAATCTATATTAACCTCTGATTGACTTACTACTGACTTATTTCAAGTCAAATAATTTTTTTATGATCAAATTATCCTCATACGTCTCCATGCGTTAATGCGTATGAAAACGTATATTTTCACCGTTATAAGGATAGTTTGAAAAAACTGTTTACCTGTAATAAGTCAGTAATCAGTCAATCGAGGGTAAATATCAAATCTTATTCATTTTTTCTTTTGTTAATATCAGCAAATTTAGTGAATTTTAGCTAACGAAGAGACTTATTTGTAAGACGGAAGCAAACCTCAGGAGTGCAAGATGTAATTTTTCAAATCACATAGAATTTAAGTGTAATTACACTGAACTTTATGAGAGAGGAGTGTAATTATCCCATTAATTTATTTTTGCCCTTGTACTATGTACAAATCAAAATAATAATGCCGCCTCCATCTTTTTATTTCAACACTTATTTCGACCACTTATATATTTTTGCCTTCTGCGTTGTGATCTCTTTTCTATCTGTATTCCTTTTGTAATTGAAAAACATCAATTTTTTCAGATCAAAAAAGAAAAACATCATTTTAGTATTCTCACAAAAATTAATGTCATTTTTTTGTTCTAATTATTCATATTAATTCATTAAATTTTTACTCCTCTCTCAATTTTTTTTCTTTTCAATTTCCTCGTCTTAGCCAATGAGGTTTAGTTTAGTTGGGCGAATCTAAGGCCCCACGACTTTAAAGGTCATGAATATGAACCCTGATATATGCGTGAGATGCTGTTCTACTGCATAGTAAGTGGTGTTTAAATTTCATTTATTTGACAATATTTATCAATGTAAGATTGTTGTGACTATCGATATTTGATAGAAATGATTATAATCGAGTTATTTCAATTAATAATAGTTCATCGTTTCAAATTGAAAAAAATAAATACACATGTCTTTCTCTTTTCTCAATAACTTTCTATAACTTGCTTCATTTTTTTTTTCACATTTCTTAATTTATTCAATTAAAATACGAACTTTTAGAATTTACAATTAATCTCTTTTTTCTCAATCTCCGAATCTTTTTCTTGTCTCTGTAACTTTCCTTTTGTTTTTTTTTGAGGAAAAAGGTATGTATTACTATGTCTCTAAATCAAAGACTAGAGTCTGAAATACGGGCAGAGTATATGATTCTACAGTAAACACATTAGCCGTACAAGCAAAGACAATGAGCAACTTTTATTCAAGGTTCCTCAACGGAAGTGAATGGCCAGGAGTTCAAATCTGTTATCCCTCAGCAGCCTCGCTGAAAATTAGTGTATCATCTGCAAAAAGAAGATGTGAAACTGATGGAGGCTCCCCTACAGATTGCCACGCCCCGGATTGACCTATTTCCCTCCATTCATGAGATCGACGAGCTAAAGGCCTTGGTGCAGAACAAAAACATATACGAGGACAGGGGGTCCCCTCGGCATAGTCCCTACTGAGGGGTAATAGATCCGAACTCTTTCCATTCAATAGAATTCATATCTTGTCTTCGTAACTTCCTCCAAATTCTTTTTTTTTTTTTTTATCTTTTTATTTTTTTACTACTTTTTTTTGTTTGTTCAATTAAAATACATATATTTTAAAATAATTATAATTTTACTAAATTATTTTTAATTAATTATAAATATACATTTGAATGTATCACACACGAATTAGTTCAATCAATAACCTCCCTATTAATTCTTTCAACCAATCAGCTCCCAACCAACATTCCGTACACGAGAATTTAATTCCTCATCACATTACACATAATTAACTACTTCCCATTAATGTATATATGTAACAATCATCAATCAATAATTTACAATTATTAATAAATCGTATCAATTACTATGAATTCAAACAAAAACCTATATTAGTAACAGTTTTAGATATTCATTTTAGTATTTCGAGTTGGAACATAGGAATGACAACAAGGTTGATTCGGATCGAACCGATTTTGTCTTGTTCAAGACAATTTTATTTAACTTTTGCAACAACTGAGACTACCTCCTGACGCGCTTTTGGATCCCCCCTGATTCTGATTCCACGGGTCTGATCTGCAGAGTTCGATTATATTTTTCTTTTATTTTCTTCAATAAATCACTATAATTGTCTAACATATTCAAGTTATTATTTAAAAGTAGGTTATAAGTTATTATTATGTTAAAATGTATAATTTATTTTATAATGCAAGTGCTAAATGGAAATTAAAAGTTTTAAATAAATTAAATATATTTACAAATATTATTTAGACAGAGTTTGGGACGAGTCTAGGGTGGATTTTAAACAAGACCCGTGATCTAATCCGGACTTAGTCAAATTCATAAACTAAAAACTCATTCTCAAATTAATTTAAATTCAATAATTTAAGTTAATTACACTTAAATTTCTTTTAAACTTATGAAATTATACTTTTCTTATTTTTTTAAAAAAAATTACACTTAAGTCCCTTTAAAAAACTTGTTGCTTACACCCGACCCACTTTCGTTAGAATGAATAAACAATGTTAATGTAAGAAAAAAAATTTATATAAATTTTTAATTTTGCCCCTTATTTAACATTTTCATGTAATAATTTTATAATTATAAGAAAAAAAGATATAATAATGTTAAAGCCACTCCATACATATATATATATATTACATTTACCTCTTTATTAAGTATAAAAATATACTTGAAAATATTAAATAAGGAGTAAAATTGAAAATCATGTATTTTTTTGGCTAACGTCAGAACTTTTTGTGCATTTCCTAATACAAAACAATCCGGTATAAATAAAGAATTTTCGAAAGGAACCTAAAAGTAATTTTAAATGTTTTTTTGAAAAAAAAAATAATTTTACATTTTAAAAAAAAAGTATATAAATGTAATTAACCCATGATTTGAAAATGAAAGGTTGTGGAGCGGAAATTCCAGCCTATCCGTCTCATTCGGCTATGCCTAGCTGTAACTAGACATCATTAATTCACACCATTCCTCTGAACGTAAAGAGCCAACAGTGGCACGAGGATACCGTCAACACCCCTATCCTATTTATGCACAACTACCAATTCGAGCAAGATCCAAGAGCTTTTGTAATAAATTACAACATCCTTTTGTCTTGCAGATACAATTATTACATATAACCATAATTACGCTGTCACTTCTTGAAATTCGATATAATTATATATTTAAAAAATTATATTTCGTACTTCTGTTATTTATTTTTATTTAATAAATAAATACATGTATTCAAAAAACTTATAAAATTTGCTCATATCAATAAAAATAAAAAATTTGAATGGAAATTTATAGTTACTCCAAATTGATTTATGATAGACCTGTTATAGGTCAAATAGATCTTTTCTGACTAAACTATTCTTATATATCTTCACGCGTTAGTGCATGTGAGGAGATGCATCTTCACCCTTATAAGGATTTTTTTTTTGACATGTAATAAGTTTGTAGCATGTAAATATGGATTTGAATTCAACTTTTGTTTATGTGAATAAATTACATGAATTTTACTAATTGATGGATCTGTTTATTTGATGAAAATAAATGTCAGCGACATTAAATATAATTTTTAAATTATAATATATTTATATATAATTACATCAAATTTTAAAAAAATAATAATGAATTATTCTTAAAATATGTGATAATCATGACTTGTGATATCAACTCATACATACAGTTGGTGAAGAAGTTGGCGGTTGGGAACTGGGACTTTAAGGCCTACACATGTTTTGGTGGATGCTTAATGCTGCATCAATATATTCTGCTTATTTTATCCAGAAAAATATAAAATTTAAAAATTAGATATTAGGAACTTATAATTTTTAATAAATTTAAAAACTGTAAATTTTTTCTTAAGATTTTAATAATTTTTAAATTAATTATAACTTTGTGATTGCTAACATTTTATAAGCGTGAATCTTATTTTATTCAAATACTGTATGAGTTTTAGCATAAAATAAGATCCAACATTTTATAAGCTCTAAAAATATATTTTTTATATGAACTTATAAAATCTTTTAAAGTTTAGCGTAACATCCAATATTGATGGTTACGATTTCATTTGTCAGTACTTTTGTCACCTCCATTGTCTTTTTCTAATAGTCCATTGTCACATCTTGATTTGACGCTGTTTTTGTTCATTTTCAGGGTTCTTTCATTCAATATCTCCTTACAACATTCTTTTCCCTTCTAACTTTCATCTACTCTCCGAAGACATAAAAAAAAACGACATCTACCATACGAAGCCCGAATGGATCAGTCAGCAGATATTGAAACTAATAGCAAACAAGACCAAGCTAGTGCCTTTAGTGACAGAAAAAAAGAAAATCTGAATAATAATAATAAATAAAAAGAAGGCGCAATCAATGAAATCTTATTTGGTTTCCACTGAAAACTTGAGTAAAGAGTAGATCTTTCTATTTTGAGGTTTTCTAGAACTAAAATTTCTATTCGAGAACTCATATTTTTAGTTGGTTTACCTTGAGCTGGATGAAAAGAAGCTTTCACGTTTGATTTGAATGAATCTTTCTTATAGAAGAAAAATAATCAAGAGCTTCGAGCCAATAAAGATTAAGAAAGTTGACTCAAAAATAAATTGGATTATGAGCTCCTTTAGAAAATTCTGACCTAACCATTAAGTACGAAGCGGTGGGAACGATGGAACTTGTGAATACAAAAGATTTTATTGAACAAATGAATCTTACTGATTCACTAGTCGGGTGGGAACGATGGAACTTGTGAATACAAAAGATTTTATTGAACAAATGAATCTTACTGATTCACTAGTCGGGCCAGCTAGCTCGTATGACTTTGAGAGGAATGAGTAAGAACGAAAGGGAGAGGAGTAGTACACTGAACACAAAGAAAATCTCGATAAATCAAGGTGAGTCAAGAAGAAAGAAAGAAACTGGCGTAAAACTAGTCGATTTATCTTGTCTTAAGATATTTCTACTTTGATCGAACGATTTTTCCTTTAAACTATTATATATAGAAATAGATATTTTTCACTCCAAAATGCAAGCGCCAACCAAGCAAAGCAAGCCAGCCAACAAAGATTGATCCAGTTGGGGACTTTTCCGGGTATGAGAATCCTTTATATGAGGATTCACCCCTGAAACTCGTAAAAAAGAGTCCTACCCTACACCCACAACAAGAATTGCCTAAGCCGATTAACTAATGCCGACCGTGCATCACTCTACCTCGCTTTCGACTTCAGCCCTACTTTCTTGGAATGGAATGCTTGCATAGATCCGCTATTGTTTATTGTTCTGATGCAAGTTACAATTTATTAAATATTACAAAAAAATCAAAACTTTGGAACGATTTTTGTAACGATTTTAGAATGAATTTCTCTTAATGACTTCATCAGCACATTCACTAAAAGTCTTGCAATGTTGTATAGGGATAAACATTTTACAAAACCCGTTTCAAATTTTTTGAAGATGTTGTTCAAAAAACTGTTCCAAAATAATAACCGTGTCAATTTTTCAACGGTTTTTAGGCCAACCATATTGAAATGTGAGTGCAACTGAAAAATTGAAGATTTTCGTTTGAAATTGTTACAAAATTCGTTATAGATTTGCATCGCCTATCTTTTCCCAATCCAAAAATTTTGTAGGGAATTCTCTTAAGAAAAGGTGTCCTTAAAATTATTTTATTGGTTAAATTTTTTATTAATAGAAAACTTGTTGAAATACATCTTTTAATATTATATATGTAAGCTTTTGGGATTTTAAAGCTTATATTTAATTTTTGCCTATTAGCAGTGGGTAAAAAAATGGGTTGTTTTTTCAAATATTTGGTCAGTATTAAATTTTTTTTAATACAATTTATATCTACTCCACTATCTATTTAGAGTAGTAAATATTTTTTTAAAATTTTTATTTATCAATATATCAATTTTGACTAGTAACTATTTCTAGTGTGGAAGAAAATCATCCTCATTTTTATCTTTACCTAATTTGGTATTATTCTAACATTTCTATCCTAGTAGTAGGAGACTAATTGTGTCTTTTAATATTTCTTATATCTTCTTTTAATTTTTCTATTTCTACCTTTAGATCTTCTAAAATAGAAGGGTTATTTTTAATTGTATGCTTTTCATTAGCAATCTTTTGACCTCACTAATTGTATAAGGTTCAAAAGGCTTACAAGTCATCTTGTCACGATTTTGGTTCGACTCAGATGTTTAGGCTTTACCATTATTATCTATTTTACTGAGAATAATATCTCTTATCTCAAGGTCTTAATTTTTCTAAGTAATTCAGTTATATAATTATCAGTGAGAACATTTATCTTTCTCAATTTTAGAATTTACCTTCTATCCATGGCAACAATAAAGGGTTGAGGAAGGGGTTTTCCTCCGACTACTTATGGCAGACTCCTCTTGCACATTACATCAATCCCTTTCTCATCCATTTCTCGCTCTCAACCTCTCATGAACGGTAGCTACTAGTAGGGGGTGGGCATGGTTGTTACCCCCTACTTCCTCAATGGATATGTCATCGGAGCCTTCTCTCTCTATTTATTGTCATTAGCATAAGGAAGAAGGAGGAAAAGGTTTCCACAGATGGAGGGTGGGCGAACGGGGATGGGGCGATGGGGGTGAAAGAATGGGGTTGTTGGGCTAGCGACAGGGCTGGCTAAAGGGAGGAAGAGGTGACGGCGGTAGAACAAGGAAAGGGAGGGTGCGGGTGATGGGACTGGTGGAGGGGAAGGCATGGGGCGGTTGTTGGAAAAGAGGTGGGGATTATATGTTTTATATAATTTAATATATATTTATAAAAATCATTTTATTCTTAAAAAGCATGCATAATAACAGGCGGGGCGCGTGTACTACACCCCTCCCCTCTAAGGAGATAAATTGCCTCAATTATTAAAAGAAAGCGAGGTATTTTGTTTTTTTTTTTTCATAGGAGGGTGTACTTCTGCATATACCCTATATGATAAATGGGTTGTTTACATTTTTCCCTTGTATGTGTTGGTAATTGTGTGATAAGATTCTTACAAGCTTAATCAATATTGCTGCTAGTCAATATGTTATATTCAACTATTTTGACAAAATTTCTATTATATTTAATTTCATGTGCATCCACTCATGATTTTACTAAACTTTTGGTTACATAGTTCGAATTTATTCCACCAAATACATGTAATAAGGTGAACAAATTACGATTTAGCTGACTTATAAAAGAAAATGAGGTGATTGAAAAGAGGTAGAATGGTTAGGATATGGAGTTGTTCTAGTTGTCATAATTCTGTTAAGTTGCATTTTGAGAATGGAGCATAAAGAACGGGTATTACCTTTGGGCCATGACATCATGCAAAAGCACATTCTGATACATTATACAAGTTGGACAAGAAAGGGAAGAATTTGAGAGTGAATTGAATTTTTTATTTTAAATTTGATTGTTATATTATTTAATTTAATACATACATGTTATATGCCTACATTTTTTCTATAGAAAACGAATTATGTAAATACATACACATAATTATACATAAGTTGAATGAAATAAAAAATTCAATTCGTAATACAACATGTGCCAATTCTGTTCAATCCCAAGAAAAGATTAAAAAAAAAAACTGGTAAAGTAAAAGTTGGTCGAATTATTACTCAAAAAATCATGTATTGGTTTTGGTGTTGATCATTAATAACACAAGTAATTCCAGCATGCACACACACACAACTGCATTTACTCACTACAGCCGACTCGTCGTGGTGGATCCCATCGCGTTGGCCAGCTCTTTGAGTACAAACTTCTGTATTTTTCCGGTGGAAGTTTTCGGCAGCTCCTCCTTGATCACCACCGTCTTCGGCACCATGTAGTGCGGCAGTTTTGACCGGCAAAATGCCACCACCTCCTTCTCCGTTGGCTTCTCCTTCACCCCTTCTTTCAAACTCAGGAAGGCACACGGGGTTTCGCCCCAGAATTCGTCCGGCCGCGCCACCACCGCAGCCTCATTCACCGCCGGGTGCGTGTACAGAACCGATTCGACCTCCACGCTGCTCAGGTTCTCCCCGCCACTGATGATGACGTCCTTGGATCGGTCCTTGATTTCCAGGTACCCGTCGGGGTGCATC
>NC_026158.1:1852852-1907129 GCF_000512975.1 Sesamum indicum
TTCGGGATTGATCACATCAACTTCTGCCATTCCTGGAGTTCTGACTCCCTGTCGAGCTTTGATTCTGGCCTTCTCTTCCGCCGGAAATTTGTTCCATTTCTTCTTCCAAGTGCAGGAAACCACCACCCCTCCCGTTTCTGTCAGCCCGTATCCATGACTGACGACAAACCCGAGGGACTCGGTTCGCAACAGAACTGCCGCAGGCGGCGGCGCTCCTGCTGTCAGAATGTAGACCGGCCTTTCCAGGGGCTTTCCATCGGGGACATTCGTCAGCATGTTGAGCACCACCGGCGCGCCGCACATGTGGGTCACATTGTATTTGCGTATGGCGGCGTAGACTGCGGCGGCGTCGAATTTACGGAGACAGACATTGGTTCCGCCGGAGGCCGCCATGCCCCAGGTGTAGCTCCACCCGTTGGAGTGGAACATTGGCAGAGTCCACAAATAAACGGGCTCTTTCGGGATTGACCATTCGATCAATGAATCCAAGGCCATGACAAAAGTTCCACGGTGGCTATGAACGACCCCTTTCGGCGACGAGGTGGTGCCGGAGGTGTAATTCAAAGTCAAGGGATCAAATTCACTCTCCGGCCGAACCCAATTGAAATTTGGATCACCATTTAAAATCATCTTCTCGTAGTTTCCATACATATCGCTTCTCGATGACGGGATTCCAGATTCACCATCATCTGCTATAAGGACAATCAAAGGCCTCTCAGAATTAGCTGGGAACAAAGACAGAGCTTCAAGTACTACAGATTCCGACTGGTAATCGACGAAAACTAGCTTCGACTGGGCATGGCGGAGGACAACGGAGATCGTGCGGGAATCGAGGCGGAGGTTGACGGTGTTGAGCACGGCGCCGGCCATGGGGATGGCGAAATGGAGTTCGTACATGGCGGGAATGTTGGGGGCAACCACAGAAACAACATCGCCCCGTCTGATGCCCAAAGATGAAATGGAAGACGCCATCTTCAAGCACCTGTGATAGGTTTCGGCCCATGTGCAGGTGGTCGAGTTGTAAATGATGGAAGGACAGTCGGCATAAACAGTGGCAGCTCTCTCCAGGAAGCCGAGGGGCGTCAGCGGGCTGGAGTTGGGAGGACTTGGTTTCAATTGATCCATGAGTGATGGGAATGAGGGCGGAGTTTGCTGGTAACGGGTGTGTGTAGAAAATTTAATACATGCGACCGTTATATATTAAATTAGGATTCGTTTTGTTATATGCTAGGAAAGTGAAAGAATAATAATTTTTGCTTCGAATCGTTCAAATAAGGGAAAAAATGCATGCAGCCTACTATAGATGAGCAAATTACTTTCTATGAATAAATAATAATTTATCTTTTTGTGTTACCTTCTCATGTTTTTTAAAATGAAACAATTTATTTCATTAAATAGGGAGTAAATTGCTTCATTTTTAAAAGTACAAGAGTAAATTGCTTTATTTTTAAAAGTACAGGGGTAATTTATCCTTGGCACATTATTTGTCATCCGAAGATAGAGATTTCTGAGAAGTTGACATATGTGGAGGAGCCAACAGAGATTTTGGATAGAAGCATAAGAAAATTGAGAAATAAGGATATACCGATGGTAAAAGTAAGATAGAGTCATCATTCCCTCAGGGAGGCGACTTGGGAGGTTGAGGAGCATATGAGAGAGAAGTATCCATATTTATTCCATTGAGCGGGTAAGTTAGTTAAATTTTGGGGATGAAATTTTTATTAGGAGGGGAGAATTGTGACATCCATAGAATTTTTCACGTAATTGGGAGACTAATTGGTAATTATTAGAAATTTAAATTTAATTAGTAAATAAATTATAGACTGAATTTAGAATATAATAAAATTTGAACAAATTAAATTGGAGTTCGTTATAATATTTGGAAGCAAATTATATTAATTAAGAAAATTAGGAAGGACGTAATAGGTATTTTAGAAAAATTTAGTTAGATATGTAAAATAATAAAAATAATATTATATATATAATAATGTAATATATAAACATATATCTGATAATATAGATATATATACATATATATAATGATGAGAGAGAGAGTGGATGAGAGTGGGCGGCGGCGACCTCACTTCTCTCTCCTCTCTCTCATTACACATATAACATACACATATGTAAATTTCTATTTCAGAAACTTGCATTTCTCGCGGGCGAAAGAAGCAGAAAGGTCATAATTTATATTTTAATTTTTATTAATTTATATAATTATATTATTTAATTATTCCGTTTATTAAATGTTAATTATATTGAGCAATATACTATTTAACTGGAGTATTTTATGATTTTGACTATTTAAATAAGTGTCGAAGTAAATATCACATTTGCTATAATAATGATATAGTTGGTTAATTAAATTATTAGATTTGTTATATTTAATTATTATTATACCTAATTTATACAATTCCATCGAATTAACCAAATATGTAATTCTATGTATTGTTGCTTAATTTAATTATATAGCAATGATAAATTAGTAGAAAATTCATAGAAATATTTTGAAAATTATATTTAAGAAATATTATGTTATTGAAGGGGGAAAATGAGGTTTTGAAGTATTTTGGGATTTAAGGTAAGTATAGCTAATTGATTTATATGTATAGCTATATGTGTATTATTGTATATATTATATATATTGGTTCCTTGGATGTGATCATGAACTTGGCTTTATATTTATATACGTGGCTTTCCTATATTAATTGTTTATATAATTAGTTGTGGATTATTTGTTAAATTGCCATAATATCGGTGAAATTATTACTATGTGTTATGTGATTGTAATGTAGGGACATGCGGGATATGATTATGTGATGATTGTATAATTGATTGTCGTGTGAAATCGAATTTGGAGTTATTATTGCGGAAGTAATTATTATAAAGAATAGAATGATGATCATAACTTGAAATAAAAGATTATGCTTACCCAGTTGGGAAGACAGTCAATGATATATGATGATGTGATTGATTGATGATGTGATATGAAAATATCTGAATCAAGCTAGGTACCATGGTATTCCGGGCAGCGGGTACCGTGGTATTCTGGGCAGCGGGAAATACCGTAGGGTACCGTGGTATTTCGGGCAGCAGAGAATATCCTATGCTGTTAGCTACACACTGGGGTGGTGTGGGGATACCATATTTATTGTGATGTATTGTGCTGATATTGCTACACAGTTGGAGTAAAAGAGTATGGGGATATCACATATAATGGGTCACGGTATTTCGGGCAGCGGGGAATATCCTATGCTGTTAGCTACACACTGGGGTGGTGTGGGGATACCATATTTGTTGTGATGTATTGTGCTGATATTGCTACACAGTTGGAGTAAAAGAGTATGGGGATATCACATATAATGGGTATCCTGTGCTATATATGATATGACGATAAAATGATGATGGCCGGCGAAATTATTGACTGATGTACTCCAACTAGAGTAAGTAGGGCCCGTAATTAATAAATGATAACGTCATATATTATTTCGTGGGTTGTTTTACAATTGTGGGTATGTATTACTGCTTATATTTGATGTTGCTATATAACGAATGACTGTTAGTCGATGTGACTGCATGTACGTGAATTGTTGCATGTGTAGTTATACTTATTGAGTAGGCAGCTCATTTCTTGCCACATACTTTTTAGGAGATAGGCACATTGACTAGCCATATTGGACTTTGAGCTGTGCCGTTGTCTTTATTAGGTGGGTCAGTCGTGACATCTGAAGTCGGAGTTTTTGGCTGTTTGGTTTTTAAATATTCTAGTCTCTTATCGGGTTGGTGTTTAAAATTGTGGTACTACTTTCCTTGAGGTTATGTAATGAGGATATCTAGTAAGGTAAATATAAATTTTTGGTGGTATTTATTATCTTTTGGAAATTATTTATAGAATGAGTTCTAATTATAGAAAGTATGAAAAAGTGATAATTAGATGTAGCGAGTAGGGGGTGCTACATGAACAAAGTACAAGAATTGGAGGCTAGTGTCGCAATCATCGTGTTCAAGCTCGAGAAAATATTTCCTCCAGCTTTCTTCAACTCAATGGAGCACCTAATTATTCATCTGCCATATGAAGCGCGCATAGGAGGACCTGTGCAATATATGTGGATGTATCCATTTGAGAGGTAATTGTTACATGAGGGCTTTTTTTGAAATAGTTCTATTGTCATTATATTTATAATATCTCTTCGGTCATTAGATTTCTTCGAGGTTTGAAAATAAAGCTGGAAAACAAAGCACATCAAGGCATCAATTGTACAGGCTTACCTTGTAGAAGAAATCAGTCTGTTCACTTCTCACTACTTTGAGTTCCAGATTCCCTGCAAACGAAACAGGCCACGCAGAATTGACGACCTCTATATGAACGACACTAGTATCCAACGGTCTTTTTTCAGCTATCCTGATCAAGGTAGTGGTGCATCAAAGAAGAGATATCTCAATGGATCAGAACGCCACATAATTGAGACATACATATTGACCAACTGTGAAGTAATCACACCATACTATAAGTAAGTGTAAATTTTGCCGATATAGTATATTCACATTAATTATTATTTTGGACTTTTAACATATGCATGTGAACAGGTCCTTTTTGAATGAACTTTATGCACACCATCATGCGGAGGACCCTATTATTGATGAGCTAGTAGCGTCTCAATTCAAGATTTGGTTCAAACGTCGTGTAAGTTGTGTGTTTTAAATTGTGTCAACCGTAATTTGTCAATATATGATTTCTCTAATATTCTCAACATAGGTTAAATGCAAATTGAATTACATAGACAACGAACTTTTAAAGTTGCACTATTGGGTACCTACAGCTTAGGTCACAACATTCCCATGCTACTTTGTAAATGACTATAATTTCTACACTGAGGTGCACAGCGCAGGCAAGTTAACTATGAAGTGAGAGGTGTGTGTCAAAAGCTCATCATGTACCGACTTGGACTGCGACTTCTATGGGATTATCGAAGAGATAATTCAGTTGGATTATCCACTTATTCCAAACATATAGATCGCTCTGTTTAAATGTCGCTGGGTTGACCTCGTGAGAGGTACGAAGGTACATCCTCGTTATCACCTCATTGATGTAAACTTTAAAAAATTATACCAAAAGAACGAACCATTCATCCTGGCACAGGAAACAATACAAGTCTACTACACGAAGTACCCTAGCATGAAGAGAGATAAAGTGGATTGAATGGTTGTCTGCAAAACAAGAGCTAGAAAAGTCATCGATGACTCGCGGTGGACAGAAGTTGCGTTTTAAAAGGATGAGGCAATACCTACTCCACAAGTAACGACGGACAACCACAATTATGACCTGCATGACCTAAATGGTATTCAATTAGTCGTTGATCTTTTTGTTGCTAATTAACAAGGAGCAGGTACATCCCAATCGGTGGATTGTGAATCTAATGACGACTCCGACGAAGATAGCTTTGACAAGGAATATGAAACTGAAGAAGACAGTAATTATGATCAACATTATTTAGCGTTTGTGTACGTATTTTTTAAAAATAGTAGAAGTATTAATTTCAAACTTGTTGGTCTATAGTTTTCAAACATATAGAAGTATAATTTTCAAACTTAATTTTATTTAAAACATAACACAATATTTTTCTAATTAGGAACAGTTTAAAATTGCTAAACCATTCCTAAATGTGACTGATATTTAATACAAAACAAAAATATTTTTACATTGTGGCACGATCAAAATTTCCAATACCATTTCAAGACCGTTCCAACGCATAACATTTTTCTATTTAGGAACAGTAAAAAATTGTAAGTTCGTTCCTACAACCGATCCTAAATGTGACTAATACTTAAAAAAAGAGAGGGAAAAACAAAACTTAGGAATGGGCAATTAATTTTGACCGTTCCTATAGCTGTTCTAATAAATTTAATTACGCGCCAAAAGGAAAAATGGAGGAAAAATTAATTTAGAAATGATTTTTTATTTTTCACCATTCCAAAAGGTGAAATTATCAAAACCCATTCCTAAATGTGTCGATATATCTGTTCCTAAAATATTCTATTAGACCCGTTCTAAATGTATTCTTGAGTCATGCCTAAGAATGTCCATAACTTGCTCGATTTGTTCCTGATTAGTATATTTCTACATCCGAGACCCTGATTAATTCTAAATTTAAATGTACAAATACTTACCATATATGAACATATCTAGCGGTCCGGTCTAAAATCAAACGGCCCGATGGACAGTTGCATCATTTTCAACATCATTAATTGTGTATCAGATACGATATCTCAGCATCCGTATAATAAAAATATTTGAAACATCATCGAATGTAGTATTTTGTCGATTTAATAATATTCAACGGTTCGATTAAAATTTTAACAGTTTGATTAGGCGATCTAATACAATAGTATAAGATGTTATTTACATCTATGTAAGACTAATAATTCTTTACATACAAATATACTTGATCTTTTGAATATTTATCAATTTTATTCGTAATATTATATGTTTTGAATTGCCCATAATTACTTGTTGGTTTACTTTTTTCTTATCATTAACATGTTTGGGATGGTTTTTTCTATATTTTTTATTTTTCTTAATTTTTTGAAAATTCATTGTGAGACACTATTAGGAACAGTTTGTTGTATTTAAGAACAACCTTGTTAAGATCATAAAAAAAACGACACCATTTTGATTCATTTGGAATGGTATTTTAGAACGATTACTATATAGGAGCGATTTGTTAATATATGCTTGTCAACAAAAAACGATGTCGTTTTTTTCCTTAAGAAGGGACTTAGGAATGGATTATTTAAGAATGACCATTCCAAAAATAATATATATACAACACTTAGCAAATTTTTTCCTCTGCTTCTTTCTTCCTCCTTTTTTCCTCTCCCCCTACGCAACCTTTGGTATTCCCTCCACTCCCTACACCATCCGCCGCTGCCTCTATCGGTAAGCCGCCTTCAACCCATCCCCCTCCATTTTATCACAAAATATTTTCAGAAAATATATTTTGAAAACATTTGTGTGTAATTTATGGAATTATTTGTAATTTATGCGATTTATGTGTAATTTATATAATTTAATATATTTATGCAACTTCTATGCAATTTGTTTGTAATTTATGCTATGTATGTGTAATTTATGCAATTTATTTTAAATTTATGCAATTTATGTGTAATATATACAAATTTCTGTAATTTAGGCAATTTAATAAAAATTTACATAATAATCACATTAATAAAGAATTTTGGAACAATTTATGCAATATTGACAATAATACACTAAAAAATGTAAATAATCACAAAAATTGGAACATTATTCACATTAATAAATTTTTATATAATAATAAAAAAAATTAATAAAAGTTTGAAACAATATTCCAAATAATATATTTTACATAATAGTCTAAATTAATCGTAAAATTAATTTAAAGCAATTTGCAAAATATTATAAAATATTCATATTAATAAATTTCTACATAATAAATCAAAATAATTATAAAATATTGGAACAATATTCCCAATATATACTAATACTTTTACATAATAATGTACATAATCACAAAATTAATTTAGACCAATTTCTCAAATATTAATATTATTATATAATAATAAAAAAATTAAAACAAATTAGAATAATATTCCCAATATATACTAATATTTTTTTACATAATAATGTACATAATCACAAATTTAATTTAGATCAGTTTTTCAAATATTAACATTTTTACATAATAAAAAAAATAAAAATAAATTAGAACAATATTCCCAATATATACTAACATTTTTACATAATAATGTGAATAATCACAAAATTAATTTAGATCAATTTTACCAATATTAATATTTTTACATAATAATAAAAAAATTAATATATTCCTTTTTATTAATATATTAATGTCAATAATCCAAAAAATTAGACTAATACTTTTATATAATCTGTGTAGATAATGTCGAGTGCTACGCCGCCTCTATCGCGTGGTCTTGGTCGCAGCAGTAGTCGTGGCCCGCCACTTCCATCAGTACCGTCAGATGCTTCCCAGATTAGAGAAGCATCCCTTTGACCACCTACGGAGCTTGGGATGGCTGCCCAAACAAATGAAATTAATCGAGTGCTGCTACAGGAAGAAAGAGGACGGGGGTTGGAGCGGGCCGAGGGTAGCGGACGTGGTGGTAAGTAGTTAAATTATTAATATTATTTTCTTTATAATTAATTCTTTATTTAATAAAAGTACTAAAAATTTTGTTTGATTTGCAGGAGACGTTTCAGAAAATACTAGAGGATCATCAGCCTCAGTCCACGGCCGACAACCTTGATGCCCCCGCCGAATTCGAGGCTTCGGCGGCAATGACGGAACAGCAAATATGGTTGGCTGCAATCGGGGGCAAGAAAAAAGACCGAGTATTCGGCCTTGGTTCTGAGGCGCACGTCACAAGTCACACATTCACATCACTATCGCCATCCACCATGGCCACCGCCATACCCGGCCATGGGACCGTATTGGTCGCCTCAAGAAGATGATGCCCACATGATGGCCATGATGAGGGAGATGCGAGCCTCCTCGTCAAGTGCAGCACCGCCTCCGACAGACCCCACGATCGAGATAATTGTTTTTACATTTTTGTAATTTTATACTTTTTCATATTAATATAATATGTTTTTAACTACTCATGTTTCATAATATTTATTAAATTTCATTATTTTATATTTATTTAATTAATAAATTTATAGATAAATTTAATTAAAATTTCATTATATTAATTTAATTATATATGAAAATTTACTAAAATGTATAAATTTATTTATTTATTCAAATTTATTAAATATATTAATAAATTATAAAAAATTATAAAATTTTATTCAAATTTATTAAATATATTAATAAATTATAAAAAATTATAAAATTCAAAAATTAGGAACAATTTTATTAATGCTAAAGAAAATGTTACAAATTTTAACAGAACCCGTTCCAAAAATCGTTACAAAGGACGTCCCAAAAAAGTATTCCTAAATTGGATGAACCGTTCCAAATTAATGCATAGCCGTTCCAAATACAATTATTAATCAGTATCTAATATGTGTTTCAAATTATATAAGTTGTTCCTAATGTTATTAATAAAACAGTTCGACAAACGTGTTCCTAATTCACTAACTCATTGCAAATTACAGTTCCAAAAATTGTTCCTAAAGTGATCCCAATTTAAAAAAAAATAGTTCCAAAATTCAAGCACGAGTATTACAAATACCATTCCAAAATTTCACCAATAAAAATAAATTATCCATTCCAATATTTAGCGACAAAACACATTTTCACCAACCTTTTTTCCAATAGAATTTGCCATGGCTTATTCTTTTTCACGATGGATTGTGCAATTCCTCCATCTATGGAAGGAATTTCGTCAAAAAATAGTAAAATTCATTACAAAACCATCCAAATTTGGGACAGCTATTGCGACCACTTTTGTCCATCCTAAATTTTCGTCTCCAATAAAAGTTTATCACAATGACGTGAAAAGTAGAGGAAGAGAGGAAGACAAACGGGTTTGTAAGATGTCTTCAGTTCGTGTAAAGAACCTTTTTTTATTCTTGTGTTTATATATATATACAGAGAGAGAGAGAGAAAAGTTGCTGCTTTTGGAGCCAATTTTATGAGGGGTTTTCAGTCTTTCCAAAAATCTGACATTTTTAGCTTTCTTTTTATAGGATAACGTGAGAGTAGTTTTGCACTTTTACACGTTTTCGACTCAAGATCCGCAGTGGACTAAGTTGGACTAGTCCAATTGAGGACCAAATCGAATTAACAAAAAATGGGTCGGATTGGTCCAAACCTTTTTGGGATCAAACCGATTTCTGAGCTGGTACTAGGTATTGATAGTTGGAATCAGCCTAACCAAGTGACCTAGGACCAACTGATCTTGAGCAGGGCTGTTGGGCTATTTTTTTTCTAATAATAATGTATGGCATATAAACTTCATTTTATTCTCTTAACCTAACTATTCTAGTAACAGTTTTATACTTTTGAAATTTTAAAAATTGTTATTTTTATTATTCTATTTCTAAATTTTCATTACTTTATTCATTAATACTTTTTGTTAATTTTTTCAAAAGTTTAGTATCATTTAAGTTTATTATTGTAAGCTTGTTTTTGAAATTATTATTTAATTTCATTATATAATCTTAATTATTATTTTTTCTAGTTATAATTTTTTATATAATTTAATTTATTATTTATTTTACTCCATAGTACACCCATAAACTTAAGTAATTGTTATAAAAAAAACCTCTATTTCATAAAAAAATAAAAATAAAATAGCCACATCTGGGCCGGGTTCGGTCCTAGTCGAGGCCTCAATTGGGCCGGTTCATCAACTGGGCCTAAATTTATAAATGGACTCAATTGTGGCCCAATTAAAAGCCCATGACCACTCTAAGACATGTCATGAACAGTAGTGGGTTGGTTTTGAGCTGGGCTTTTTCGAACTGATCTGTGTCGATCCTGAGCCGACCCCACCTACTATACACCTTAATTTTCGATAGACATTCGTTTCACTATTTTATAAATTTCAAGAAAACTAAAAGTAATGTTAACTCCAATAAAAATATTTTATAATTATCTTAAACCTCAATATAATATATTCTTTTATAACTTTAATAGGTAATGTACCCTCATTCATCCATACACCGAATCAAACATGTATTTGTCGGCAGGGCTTGGTTGCCCCCACACCACCCTTTCCCGATCCACGTTAACAGTTGGGCTGTATAGCTTGGAAGCTGGAGATGCAACATTCAAATTAGAGTGCCCCATAAATGCCACACTTCACTTCTTCGCCCTCTTTGGTAGTTGTGAATTTTATTTGCTACCTTTTCGTGATAATTGAACTTTATAAGGTGCAATTCAAGAGGATGAGCAAGCATCGTGTTCTTTTTTCGGCCGCGTCTTATCGAATCAAATCAATCACAAAATAAATATATCATACTTGCTGTGATTGGTCATTTTTTCTGTACTGTACACCAATCAAATGACAAGTGTATTGCGCTTACCCTATGATTGGTTCAGGTTCGCCCAAACCGAATTGGGGCTAGATTTTCCCGTATCGGTACTTGTGTAAATATCTTTTCTTGTTATTGTTAAAGATAAATTACAGTTACCTTTTAAAAAATTTGACATGATTATAAATATTTTTTGGCTATATAAAAACATTACAAGTGATCCCTTAAACATAAAAGAAGCATGTAATCCCTAAATGATGAGGTAGAAATTACTATTTTGCCCTTGTTGATATTTTTTTTTCTCAAAAAATATATAAAAAATTAGAATTTGATGGAAATTACAAAGACTAACGAAATGAGCTTGGTATTAGACGGATGTCAAAATGATCAGTGTACTTATAATTTTTTAAATATATATAATTATACCAAATATCAATAAAAATCACTATAATTCACCTTATGGCAATAATAGTGATTTAATTGCATCACATGTGTAAACAATAAATGCCTTCTTCATAACACAAACATTTTAGGACATCTATAAATAGAGATGCATACTAATTGGCATCATTAATTGGATGGGGTGCATACAGATATTATATAGTTGGAGCAAAATTTCAATAAATAGAAAAATAATAAAATTAAGTGATTGGACATTAATTGATTAGTCCTTATTCAGTTTGGTTTTAATTTTACTTTTCAATTTTGAATAGTGGAAATGTGAAAACATTTTTGTTTGTACCAATTCCAATAGTACTGGCTATTATGGGACGTGATCTCTGTGTGTATATAATAAATAAAATTTTTATATTTTAAAATATATGATACACAAAAATAAAATATATAAACTTAACGTATCATATTTAAAAATAAATAAATAAGTAAATAAAAGAAAATTAACTTACGGATATCATTTATACAAAAAAAAAAATTGATGTCGTGGTGTCATAAACTGCTATTTGTAAGTGAAAAAGATTTTTTTTTTTTTATATTTGTATAAATATATAGATGGGAAGAAGAATTTGAGTAGGGGCGGTTGAAAAATATATAAGGGATATTTTTGGTAATTTGAAAAATTAGTGTTGTGGTGTAAGTAATCATTATTTGTGAGTAAAAATGGGATTTTTTTTTATTAGTATAGATAATATATACATGTATGCAGTTTTTTTAATTATTTACATCACAAATTAGTAATATATTTTCTTCTTAATGCATTAATACGATGACATGACTAATAAGTTAAGTTAATTAAAGATATAATTATCAATTTCATTCCAGTAAAAAGTATATCAGTTTGACTCATCTAATAATAAGGGTAAATTACAACGATCTCTCCTAAAATTTAGCATAATTATAAATACTCATATGATTTTAACGATCATCTAACAATTAACTCAATCCGTAAGATTTTCATACATTTTGTGTTGTAAACTGACCAAAATGTCCTTGTGGATTAAACATTATAATTTTATTTATTTTTTAAATTTATTTTAATTTTTTTATGGATTAGGTGGATAATTTTTTTTATAATTTTTATAATTTTTCCATCCACCTTGTCTCAATTTTTTATAAGTTTTTAGTTTTTTAAAAAATAAATAAAAAAATACTGTAAGAAAAAAATTGACAATTCTATACTTCCATCCAAGGATTACAAAGTTTCATCAAACATTAGGGGGGTGTTTGTATTTTTTCAAACAACGAAAATATATTTATAATTGCTTCACTATAAAAAGTATAACAAGGTATATTGCTATATTTTTATCATAAAGAGATAATTTACTTATTTACTATATAACGAGAAATAAATCATATTAATCTCGGTCATATCTATCTATATATATATATATATGGGTTGGCGACAGTTTATGGTGAACTGCCATTGATGTGTCCGACAAAGAGTGAATCCATCGTTGGTATCAATAGGTGAGGATTTGGGGTAAAGGAGGGAAAGTAGCATTTATGGTGAAGGATTTGTGCCTGCAAAAGCTGGTGGTAGAAAGTAGGCGTGTCTGCTATAGCCCTAACCAGATCTGAATAAATTTTTTTTGTACAACATTCAACTCAAATTTTGATTTGGTATTCAATATTAATATTTGGAGAAAAATATTATTTTAGTCCGCTAAATATGTCTAATTTTAATTTTAGTTTGATAACTATGTCGATTTTTGTTTAGATCCAGTAATTTACGAAATTACTTACTTTCAGTCCTCTGACAAATTTTTGAACAATTTTACCCCTATGAGTGCATATGGTCTAAAACTGCCTTTCAAAAATTGCATACGGATAAAATTGTCCGAAAATCTACCAGAGGACTAAAAGTAAGCAATTTTGTAATTTACTGGACTTAAACAAAAATAGACATAGTTATCGAAATAAAATTAAAATTAGGCATACTTAGCGGACTAAAATAATACATTTTCCTAATATTTATTCAAATTTTGGTATTAATTTTTTTTATTAGTGCATACAAAAATATAACAAATAATGATTAATATATATATCTATATCTATATAAATAATTAAGTTTATTAGATATAGGATTTTTTAAGTTGATAATTTTGATGATATATAGAATCAAATTATTATTATTATTATTTTTGTTTTTTACTAATGGTTCAATATTCAATATGTCAAATTAACCAAAGTTTTGATTAAATTAACCAATACTCAATATGTCAAAACCACGTAAGTCCTCTCATATTGCCACGTGTGCTATAAATCCATTGAAACACAATTTCAATTAAAATGTTTTCAAGCCTAAACATCTCAAGGATGACAAATTAAGCCCTCATCCTTTTGATGATTAGCATATCACGTCATGCGCTTGATCGTCGTAAGTGAAGCGTATAACCTCTGCAAGTGTGGAGTCAATGGAAATACCTCGATACTGCATAGATGGACTTTTTGCATTGGGGATTATAATGCCTTGGTTGGTTTGTGCCTTGGATCCCCACAAAACTTGCAAGACTCTAACTCAATATCATCGTTTCAATACAACCCGTAGTCTTTTTGCATGCATTAATCTTCACAACAGGTAAACCCATTAAGCTAGATTATTCGGCCCCTTCTTCCATTGGGCATAAAGATAAAGAAATGAGAAATAGTCCAAAGTCTGATTGGCCCAAAAGTTGCACCTAAGAGCCCATTAAGCTACTGGACTATTACTGCAAAGATTTTTCATATGTAATTAGGCCCATTTGGTTATCAACAAATTAGCTAAGGAAGAAGAAGTCACACTAGATTTGGACAATTGTGTATAGATCACAAAGGACTGTTATGAATTAGTACACCAGTGTATTTAACGTTGTGAAGTAATTAAAAAGGGCAAATCATCTTAACATAAAAATATCCTCTTTTCTACTCTCTTATTTTTGGAGCCTTATTGCTCTAATTGGGAATCATCGTCGAATTTAACCTCTGACATTTTGATTTTATTATCCGACCATGCCTTTCAAATCCACCCAAGCCCTTGAAGAAACCGTACTCTCACTCGGCGAGCTCCTTTTCGAGATTCATGCTTCCATGGAGCAACATCATGACTCCCTAATGGCAGTGGTTTTGACATTCAACAACAGCTCGCAGCCTCCTCTTCCTACCCCTCGCTATCGACAACCCTCTCCCATTTGGGTTTTCCACCTCACATTCCATATAGTCAACCCTCATCTCCACTTGCGCCGCCATCCCCCACCAAAACCCCTTAAACTGATATGTAACTCTTTGATGTGTCGGACCCTGTTGATTGGATTTTCCAAGCTAAAAAATACTTTGCCTTTTATCATATTCCTTCTGATTAATGTTTAGATATGATATCCTTCTACGTGAAGGGAAAAGACTTGAGTTGGTTTGAGTGGTTTCACAGCAAGCAACTTACCTCGTGGAACTGGAACACCTTTGTTCAACCTCCAAAGCCACAATACGACACTTTCCAAACTTCGACAACTAGGCTCTACCCCTAATTACAAATCGAAGGTTGAACAGTTTGCAACCTTGTTGTTCCTCTTGAGTCCATTTTCAAGTGCTTTACTCTGGCCTTTGCCAATATATTCAATTAAGTGGTGATTCCACCATTCCTCCATTAGCTAAGCTAGAAAGAATCGAATTCATAATTATATATTTAACATTAGTCCATTTTACCAACCAGGTTATAAAATAAGGTCCCGTTTGGTTGAATGATGGAATTGTGAAAGATAGGATGAAATAGGATAGGATTGTAGATGATATCCCATGCAATATACTATTATTTTGTTTGGTTAGATGAATATTGATCGACATGACAATATGCAAAACGACCGTAAAAGATAAGTTTATTTAAGAATATTTCACTCATGTTTTTCCACATATAAATGCTTTATGGAAGAATACAATTCCATGAAATGTTTATATAGCTTGTCTCTCTTAGTTGACTCGTAACAATTAAAGCCAAAAAAGAAAAAAAAAAGTATATTCGTATTTCTTTTAAAAATCATATTTTTATTTATTTTCTATTGAGAAACAAAGAAGAATTCCATAGTTAATTTCTTATTGTCTCTAATTTCCTATTTAATTTGTATTGGTGGAAAATTAAAATTTTAAAAGTTTAATTTATTTCCATTTTCTTCATATTTGATTTGTTATTATTGTTAACGAAATTTTTTTATAATGCAGACACAAATTAATTTTTATACTAAAACTCTGTAATGAGTTTTGCATTTTGTTGTCTTACAATCATTAACTCACAATTGACAAATAACAATACATAATACAATGGAACATTCACCATATATTATCATTGATATTTATCACTTCGTACCTACTTCAATTGATAGCTTAAAAGATGGATCGAAGACATTTCAGTCATCTAACAAATTAATTCCACATAGCAAGATAAGTGAGATTGTGTATTCCATCTTAGAGATGGGATTCATAATCACATATACCATAGTTTGGTATACCGAGTCCCTGGGAATTTCTGTTACAAATCAAATAACGGATTATGCATGACTGTGAATCATATCATGCATAATTCTATGAACCAGACGAGGCCTAAGTGTTTTTATTTTTTTTTCAAGATGCCGCCTGTGCCCAGGCAGCGAGTTTGGAGGACCCCTACCTGTTTATTATCTAAAAAAAAAATATAGTGTGTGAAAAATAATAAACAAGGAGTACTTGCTCCCTTTCGAATCAAAATTTTTTATCCATTTGTAACATCAGTTAGTAATAAACGAGGCCTAAATGTTTGACTAAAAGTACATTATAGCAAGCACAAGAAAACCCTAGAAAATTGAAAAAGGATCTGAAAAGAAACACTACACATACCGGAGGCATAAACTGATTGGTTGTATATGTACATGTTCTGCACATAGATTGCCAAGAAAGCCAGTTTGTAGTTGAATCTATCTACAACAACTAACATGCTTTAATTCCAGCAGGGTATTGCAGCATTTCCTTTTCATGTATCTGTGGTCTTGTATTTTGACTGCATTAATTTTCCAAGATAAGATAATGTGACATATCATTATAAATGCAAATACTTTTTAAAAATAAAATGAGGAAACGCATTTATTAATTGGGATATTGTTGGTCAAAGATGACAACTATTGGTGGAGGTAATATTCAATATCAAAGTTAAGAGTATTCACCAGTGTAAATTAAAGTGTGTCGCTAGGGAAACCTTCTTTATTATTTTTTCAATAAGTAAAATTTATTTTGATTTTCGAGTTTTTTTGTTAATATCATTTTTATATCTGAGTAATTATGAATGACTCTATTAGTACACTAGTTTTTCGTCATTTATGTCATTTTCGTGTTTGCGTAGTTACGAATGACTTCATTAGTAGTCAAGAGTTTCACCATTTTCGTGTTTGCGTAGTTACGAATGACTTCATTAGTAGTCAAGAGTTTCACCAGTAATATCACATTGGTACCCAATTTATTTTTATTTTGTTTAGTGTGATGGTCATTTTATCCTTATATATTAAAATAAAAATTAACAAATATATATCAAAGAAAAAGGATTTGTCCTGTTAGTATGTGACGGTGAGATCTGTACGTGATCTAAGATGGTTTAGACTTACAAAGTCTTTGTCCAAATCAATTGACCAATTAGGTATGGTTCCCTAGATCAGATCAATAAAGTAAATATATTTCGAGTATCAAGCATAGTCTCCTAGTTAAGGATGTGAACCGACACCTAATTTCATTCCTAAGACTAAGGACGGAGGATGGTTGACAGCAGGACTGTACCTATATGGAACTTAGAGCCTAAATGTTCATGCCAACATTCACCTAGCCTTTAGTGCCATGGACCACTGCTAGACGAGCACCTATTGTAACAGACATTTCTGGTTATAAAATATTAAAATATAATTAATTAAATTAAATTTGATTAATTTTATTGGTAATAAGCCCAAGTCTAGCTAAGGGTGAACCGAATGGTTACACACAAATCATTGTGGAAGTGACAAAATTAATTTGAAATCAATTTTGAAAGAAATAAATTATTTTAATTCATGGATAAAAATAAATAATTGGATCATTTATTTGAAATAATCAAATGGATGGATGGCCCAAGAAATTAATTAATTGGACAAATTAAATTTTGGACTTAACCTTTTAAATTAATTAGATTAATTTGAAATAGGCTTGATCTAATTAATTAGTGGATTGGATTCATTAATTAATTACTAGACGGTCTCATCTGATTGAATTTATTCATTAGTGGAGATGGGCTTAAATTAATTATTTGGACTAATTAACTATTTTGGGCTTGATTAATAAATTGGTTTTATTAGTTGATTATATTTGGGATTGTGTATATTTAATTAGACTTAATATCCACATGAATTTCTATGGGTATCTTTTTTTATTAAATTAAAATTAAACCCATTAACCCAATAGATTATTATTGGGCTTGATTTAATTTGATAGACAATTTAAAACAAGTTCAGTGCAAATATTCATACTGTAGCCCGATCTGGATGAGACCAAGACGAGGGCACCATTTTTGGAAAGAAGTGTGGACTAGTGGGCTCTTTAGAAGAGTCCCACTTAGCTTAATACGCTAATTATGCACAAGTTGTATATGTTTTGTGGAGATTAAGTGTATGGAAGTTTAAAAGACTAGATTTTTTGAACATGCTGTAACACTATCTCATAAAAACTCTCTCCAAATCTTATCTTTCACTCTCTCTTTTGTGCATCACTATAAGCCATGAAATTTCATTTCTTTCTCCATAGTTTTGATTTATCCTCGAAACATATTCAAGTTCAGAACAAGAAGAAATCGTTTACACTAATCGATAGTGCAAAATGATTTTGATTTCTTCCACTAGGTCTATTCCTGGTTAGCCATGGTGAGGTGTGGACTAGCTATAGAGGGGTTCTATACTTCAACCCTCTAAATGAATAGATCCGAAGAAGGATTTGGAGTCAATACAACTAGCCGATCAAAAAACGAAAAAAAAGGTATATTTTCGTGGTTATGTTTTCTACATGTTATTTATCCTTTGCCACTTTATAAACGCTAATTTATTATTTTTATCTCTGTATTTTATTGCACCGAATGCTCGGGAATGATCAAAGGGTACACCCCTTTGATTCAATTTTTATTTTGTTTATTGTTTTAATTTATCGTATTTCATGCTTCCACCATGTTCTCGATCTGATCCGCTCCCTTTTAGATGTGAACGTTTAGCCTCTCGAGCAACACACTGGTAAGGTCTTTCCATCATCCGTCTCTCGGTCTAAATATAGGATATAAAATTGAGCGTCGGTTTCCATCCTGGACTAGACAACTAAGCTCAATAACTCGAGATGCGTTTGCTCTATTTGTCAACATAGGATACCGATCATTGTGGCCACAGATTCCAAAAGCTTAAACCATCTTAGATAACATAGGAGACTCAACTATCATATATTGACAGGAGATAGATTGTATCTTGGAACCTACCATCCTCACTACATATTTTGATTACATTGGAGAAGACTTATAATAACCACATCCAAGATGTGGTTATGTTTTGCCAGATCTAAGATAGAAATCATTATATGCATGTGCCTGCAATGGTTCCTCAAGTCCATGGACTAATCCCGTACTATCGGAGCAAAGAAGTTCTAATCATACCGACCAAGTTTCTAAAGCTTTTTTATAACGACTTCCTACGGGTCAGTTCAGTCAGGTTGACAACCTTGTCAATTACCCACTAAAGTTTCCTAGATGTCTATCGTCTGTTAGCAAGGAAACACGACACTCGTTCAAATTCAACAGGACTCTCGATGCCCAATCTCGAGATCCTCGAGTCGGAAGGTTTCAAACCCAACCCTCAAAAGTAAGTTTTTGAGCCGCCATCCAATGTGCAACCTAAGAACATAAGTTGTACGTTTAGTTTGTGGGCTTTTGTTGTGATGTTATGCATATAAACATAACTAGTAAGCACAACATATACAATTATCAAATAATAATTACTTACTTTATGCGTAAACAATATTATCATTACATTGAAATTATCGAAACAATAATGTGACATTCTCCCACTTGATCCAAAAACAATCACTAATGTTCCTCAAAACCCATCTTATGAAGATGCTGAGCATGAGCAATCTGAGATACCAACTTGGTCAATGCATCCTCCATATTTTCTGCCAATGTGACTCGGTCCATTAGAACATCACCTCTCCCCACCATCTCTCTAAGCAAATTGTAGCATCTAAGAATATGTTGGGATTTGTGATGAGATCTCAGTTTCTTCGCTTGTGCTATAGGACGGTTGTTATCATAGAAAACAACCACTGGCTCATAATACTAGGCATTACATCTACTCTTGGATATAACTTTTCATCTAACTGCTACCGTAGCTGCTTTCGAAGCCGTTATGTACTCAGCTTCTGTGGTGGATCCATTGTAGTATCTTACTTGGAACTTTTCCTAGCCACTGCACCACCATTCAGCCTAAATCAGGGTTTGTATACTGGTAGCTAGCATCGTTGTACCCTTCCAAAATCAACTCTCCACCACCATAAAATCAAGAATGTATCTTTCATCATTCTTAAGTACTTAAAAATGGTCTTGACTGCAGTCTAGTGAGCTTCACAGGCACATACTTGATATCTGTTTGTTACGCTCGACGAGAAAGCGACATCTAGTCTTGTGCACTGCACAACATACTGTATGTTGTCTATTGTTGAAGCATAAGGTATGTCACACATTTTTTTAAACTCCTCATCTGTATTAGTAGACTGCTTCTTGGATAGCTTAACCTATGCCCATAAAATGGAATCCTCGTTTGGAGTTTACCAACTTGAATCTTTTCAAAACTTTCTAAGCATACGAGATTGAGTCATGACTAACATTTTTTTAGATCTACCCCGAATAATTTTGATTCCTAGGGTGTTGGAGGCTACAAATATTTTATTTTATTTTTATCTCCATCTGATCTTATTTTCAAGTAATATATTTTTCATGTATTAAATTTTCCTCTTCATTTATAAAAATTAGGAAAAATTGCATAATACCCCATGTGTTATGCTAAAATTGCACAAAACTTACCTGTATTAAATAAATAGCCATAAAAGACCTTGTGAATTTTGAAATCCTGCAAAAAGGACCCCCTCCGTCCAAAACTGACGGAAGGTGCTGTACACGCGGTGGAAATGAGAGTAGGGCTTTTTTTTCTATCCTATTTCAGCTTTTTTGGCAGTGCAATTGTCTAAAATACCCTTCTCCTTCATTATATATAACTTAACATCCCCTCACAAACATACTACAAAAATAGAATTTTAAGTAGCAAATTTTTAATTTGTCCCTTCTGTTTGAATATAAATAAAAATCATATATTATAAATTAAAATAAAT
The DNA here is from genome assembly GCF_000512975.1 of Sesamum indicum. NCBI lineage: Eukaryota > Viridiplantae > Streptophyta > Magnoliopsida > Lamiales > Pedaliaceae > Sesamum > Sesamum indicum. The sequence continues at coordinate 1,873,662 of NC_026158.1, forward strand.
TATTATTTAAGTTAATATATTTTCATATTTATTTATAAAATATACTAAATTAATATAACAATCCTACAATTATATGAGATTTTTTAACTTTTATAAATGTTATATTATTAATCAAATTAAACTATTATTTAATTTATATGTATTTTAATATTTATTTATAAAATATACTAAATAAATATAAAAATACCTAAAATTTATATCATTTTTTTTTAACTTATATAAAATATTATATCAAAACTATCAATATATATTTAAATTAAGCATTTACTATTTTTTTTTATTATTTTAATATTTGTTTATAAAATATACTAAATAAATACAAAACAAAAATACAATTATATAAATTTTTTTAACTTATATAAAATATTATATTTAAATTACTAATATATATTTAAATTAAACAATTAATATTTTTTATTATTTTCAAATTTATTAAATTAAATAATTTTAATTAATTTTTATTTATCAATTCTTCTCCGTCGTCTTCTCCAACGTCGATGAGTCGCCGGCGGTGATAAAAATGGCAATCTTGGTCTCGTTGGGATCCTCTCGACAAGAGGAGTCGAACGGTGGTAGTTTCAGGCCGTGATTTGTCAAGACGGTGGCAAATCGATGCAACAAACGTCACGGCAGAAATAAATTTAAAAGTTTTGGATTTTAGCAAAAACTTGATGAAAATGAGCAAGGTTGGTCTCGTTCGAATCTTCACATCAAGGCGAGTCTATTGGTGGTGATCCCAGGCCGGAATTCGTCGGATGACGACGAATTAAAGCCAAGAAGCTTTGATGGTCGTGCTCGAAGCCCAGTTTTAAAAGTTTTGGATCTCACCAAAAACTTGATGAAAATGAGCAAGGTTGGTCTCGTTTGAATCTTCACGTCGAGGCGAGTCTATTGGTGGTGGTCCCAGGCCGGAATTCATCCAGACGACGACGCATCGAAGCCAAAAAGTTTTGACGGTCGTGCTCGAAGCCCAATCTTCCAGTCAATGAAAGTTCAAATTGATGATATGGGTATGTTCGTCTTGAGGAGAAGATTCCAATGGTATAAGGCATGGTCGAAAATTCTTTTAAGCGACGGCGGAATCATAAAAAGAAGATTCAGAAAGAAATAGTATATATAATATATATACGATATATATAATGTATATATAAATATAAATAAAAATATATTTAAATTACTTAAGATTTGGACCGTTTATTTTTTACATTCAAATATCAATGGTTGTTATAAAAAGGGTATAACGGTCAATTTAGCAAAAAGTTTAATGCCGTTCGGATTCATCTAATGGAATTGGAGAGTATGCAACAATTTGAAAAACATAGGGGTTTTTTTACCTATTTTTTTAATACAGGGGGTTTTTAGCTGAATTTTGAAAACACAGGGGGTTTATGCAATTTTTCCTAAAAATTATAAATTCAACAATAAAAGTTTGATAAAAATAAACTAATTTTATTGATCAATATTTATGCACACAAATATACCACCTACTCCTAGTCTAGTATCAAGAACACAAACTTTGGATCCACACAAAAGTTCCAGACCCATTAAAACTCTAATCTATTCCTAAAGCACCCATCAATGCTTGCTTTATTCTAATTCATTGCTAACCCTAATTAGGGCTACAACGTACAATTAGGCACGAAATTGATTAATTTCATATAGAACAACTATAGAGCAATTAATAATGAGCACGCTCGAGACGACAAAATCCCTTCAACTCTCCGTTCTTATCATCTATAATTAATTATGGCTAATATTTGCAGTTATGCTGACTTATGCTTTTATTAATAACATTATTAATAATATTGATTCCTGATTCAAACTTTTATAGAACTATTTATTAAAGATTTTTCAGAATACTAATAAAAAATAATTTCTGTTTGTTCTTTTTTCTTTTTTTGGTAGTTAATATCTTCAAATAAGTGCTGCCTAATTAGATTACTGTTTTGGAGTAGTATCAAATTTAACATGCATATATAATTATGAGCTATATATATATATATATATATATCAATAAATCATTGAAGTCATACAAAGTCCATTGAACAAAATTATATGATTTTACAAACATCAAATATTGTGTTAATCGATCATAAATTACTCAATATAACATGATATTTTATACAGATAATTACACTTCCTTAGTATGAGATTTGGTGTAATTATACGTAAATCTCGTATGGCTAAAAAATTTTTATCTAGTACTCCTGAGTTTGCTTCTATCTAATAGATAAATCCTCACATTAGTTAGATTCATTGAATTTGATGATATTAATAAAAATAAAATGGGATAAAAATCTATACCCTTGATTAACTTATTACTGATTTATTGCAAATCAAGTACATCTCTTATTAACCAAATTACTTTTATATATCATCACACGTTAATGCATATGACAAGGCATATTTTCACCATTATAAGGGCAATTTAGTCACAAAAAATTTGTTTAACTTGTAATAAGTCAAAAATAAATCAATTGAAGGTAAATAATAATTTTTATTTATTTTTATTAATATTTAAATAATTCAGTAAATTTGACTAACGAATTGACTTATTTATTAAATGAAAGCAAACCTCAGAGGTACTTTTTTAACTAATCAAAATTCAAAGATTAGTTGAAAAGTGGCATGTGTGAGTCACGTGTCAATTAAAGAGCTTATTTACAATTTAATAGCATGATCACCTCATAGGTTATTTAATTGTCTGGACGAACAGGGAAGGAATTTTGTAAAATGGATAGGATATTTTTTTGACACTAAAAGAATTATAATATTTAACTATGGTTACTTATCATGGTTAATAATAAATAGTTGTAAAAAAAAGTTATTGACCACGATCACGCAACGGTTGCTGGCTGTGACTTTTGCACAGGTGGCTAAAACATTAATTAATTTGCTATGACCAATATTTTGACCATGGCTCTTAGTCGTGGCAAATAACTTTTTTTATGGTGAAAAAATTAATTTTTTGCATCGATTTTATTTAACAGTAATCATTTACCATAGTTTTTAGCATAGTCATTAATACTGTAGCCAATTGTAATTTTTATTTCTGGTATGGTGTAAATTAAATGACATATAAAAATATATAAACACGATTTATCTGAGTTCATAGATTGTTCGCAGATCGTCATGCAATATAATCTCGAGAATTAAATGATAATAATAGATTTTATATACTTTGAGAAAGTGTATAAGATCACTTTACAAAAATCTTAACTTATGAAAATAAATGATTTATTGAATTAAATTATAAATTCAAAATTCATCAAATCAATTAGGTGTACTTATAATTTTAACATTATATATTATTATATTCTTCAACTTGAGCTATGTGCAATCTCTAGTACAGTGATAACTTGATTCCTCAATTTCAAGTAATCCAAATAATTAGAAATTGATTATAATTTTGATATTTATTTTATTAAATTCTCATGAAAATAATATTTTTCTACACTACTTAGTAATTAGTACAGTTGCTAGTAATTTATAGCTTGCACGTAAAATAGATCCCCACAGCTACTACCATTGAATTCTTGAAAGTTTTTCTCATTTAAATAGGCAGATTCAACCATTCGATTTTATGGCCATAAAATCAAACAAAAATAACACACATCTTTAATGCTTTTATTATTATTATTGTTGTTGTTGTTGTTATTATTATTATTATTTAAGAATGACTCTATCCTTATATATATATATATGAGTATTGCCATTTTTTCATTAATTCCTATATATTTTATCAAATTAGATGCATAAATCCATTAAAATAATTAATCATATGTGTAGAGAATTGGAAATATTTATATATATATATATATATATATATATATATGTATATAGCGAGATATTTACTCATCGAAAAAAATATGACTTTTTATTATGTTAATTTCCATAATAAAGGTTATACTATCATGACGGATACTTCTTATTAATTTAAATAAAATTAATATCAATATTTATTCTTCAATTCCAAAATTCAAGATATATAGTTAAAGATTTCAATTAATATATATAACAATATGGAAACATTTAGTTTAGACTATATATAAGTTTCATGTATGTATATACTATAATAAAATATAATATTAATGATAACATATGAAATGATAATTTTGAAATCGTCACTTGAATATATATTAAATGACAGACAATTTTGGTCTTATCATTATATAATTATTAGTGACAGAAATTATGCTCAAAATTGTCATTATAGGTAATTAGTGACAGCTTATAAAGACAATACAATATAATGACAATAATAATTTGTTGTTATTAGTATATATGTCACTAATTCTTTTTCTTGACAAATTTATATACAATTTTTGTCATTATATCTCTGTAATAACAATTCTTATGAAATAATATTCACTATTCAAATTATGAAAATCATCATCGTGACAAAATAAATAATTTTGTCTTTATATATATATAATTAATGGCAATATTAAAACTGTCAGTCATTTTTTTATTTGACATCACTTATTTATTTGCAGTGACATTTGACTAGCCTCTTTCAATTCTAATTTATTACTTATAAAATTGTATTTTATTTTCATTTCATTATTTTAGATAAATTTACGGTTGTTCGTCTTTATCCTTATTAATAAATTACTCATATATTCATTAGATAAGTTTGCTGACAAATTAATTTTGACATATATTTTTTAAATAATAATACATCTGTCGTATTATTTATACATATTGATTACTTTAATTCTATAATTTCGTATCACACATTAATATCAGTTTAATTAATACGTGATTGTTTACAAAATTAAAAGACATAACTATATTAGATTATAATTTGAAATGAAACCTTATATAGTACACATATAAATGTAACATAAGTATGTGACACTGCTAATATACAGAAGTTGGTAGAAATATGCTTATAATTTTTGACTTAAATGAACTTAATCTAATCAGTTCGAAAATTGTGGTATTAAAATGTAAAAGAAAAATAATTTTTTTAACTTATTTTTATCAATAAATTGATAAGCACATAAAATAAACGTGAGCAAACACCCCTAAGACAACATGACATCTTGAAAGGAAAAAAAGCAATTTTAGTTCTATAATTTATGGGGTGGTATTTTTGTTTCTGCATGCATTGATTTTCTTTAGTCCTCTAACTTTAGAATGTCGAAAGTTTTCATCATTTTTTGACCAATTGCGCCGGAAAATTGCATGTGATTTGTATAAAATGCATTAAATTATAATTTTAGTCTATAATTTAGGGAGCATTGATAATTTTTTAGTCCTGTAACTTAGACGGGTTGGCATTTTTATCCAACACGAATTAATTTATAAGATTAAAATTATAATTTAATTGAATCATGTGCAAGTTATGCAATTTTCCAACAAAATTGGCTGGAAAAAACTAAAATTGTGAAAATAATAAAGTTTAAAGATTAAATTATAAAATCAATTCATACAAAATCAAAAATACCATTCCCCTTAAATTTCAAGTCTAAAATTATAGTTTTCCTCATCTTGAAAACACGCAGTAAAATGTGTTAGGTAATTGTAGTTTATAAAATAAAAACACTTTTTTTTTTTTTTTTTCACAGTAAGTTGATAAGCATTTAAATAAACGTGTGCAACATGAAATCTTGAAAAGCTAGTTAGGTAATTGTGGTATTAAAGTCAACTGATGTTGGTCGTTGCTGTAGTCAATGCATGCACAGGAAAACGATCACCTAATGCTGTTGAACACAATTAAATCGGTCAGTCTTTTCACTGCAATAAAACATAATAATAAAGGCTAAAAATTAAGTGGTAATTTTAAATATATTTATGAAAAATATATAATAAATAATAATAAGTTTAATTTTTCATAATATAATTATTAGGAAAAAGAATTGTGAATTGACAACTTTTATAAAATAATTTCAGTATTAAAAGTTTTATTAAACTGTCATTTCATTACCATAGTTTTTAGTTTGTAATTTTATAGTGTTGATAATGTAATTGATTTACAGTTTATGAGAATGTTAATTACATAGTAAATGAAATAATTTTTATACTATTACTAAGATGGAAGGCCTTGGAATAACTATTTTTGGTAGATAAAATGTGAATTAGCTAAATGCTCTTACTTATATTTATTTCACTCACAATAACTAGCTCTTTCATTAATTATTGTATGTACATTTAAACTTTTACATTTATTTTATTGGTTCTAATCAATAATGATGATGTCGCCTCAAATATTTTTCTCAAGCCCAAAAAATAAGGAAGTGACCCCCTATTGACACCCTAGCAGGCCTAACCGTGCTAGCGCAGGAGCCAAGTAGCAAACTCACAACCAGTCCATTTTCACTAACTTGGCAGGCTTAAAAAACGAGCTCAACTTAACAGGATGACTCATTGTATAGCAAGGACAACACATCACATATATGCACGACATTATAAGACACATCAACATAAAAATCTCTAACTAATTCCACCTAAATCAACTGAAATTAAGTTGTCAAGTAGCAAGTAAACGGATTCCAAGATTCGCTTGACTGGGCAAGACTCCTTTAGAGGGTCACATCTTCGTCCAGACAAGTTCAAATCTTAATATGATTCTTTTGTTAGTAGCTAACACACGCGGCTTTTCACAATATGTTATTTGTCCTAACCACCTCTCAGGTCCCGCCCTCTGCGACTGCCTAGAAAGAGGCCCTATTGGAATCATATTGGTAACATAATTTTATATCACACTAAATTCTATCTCGATTTTCAGCTATCTTATAGCATAATTTTTCACTCCACGCGTCTTTTATCACTTTCTCATCACATTCAACCATTGTTCTCACAATATTTTGAGTTTCTCATTTGTTTATTCAGTCAAAATAAATTACTGACTTAAGCATTGGAGTGTTAAATCCCTATTTTGTAGGTTAGCTCTCATTTCATTTTAGAATTTGTGGTATGATTGAATCTCTGTATGCATAATTTGAGTTGTTTGTGAAAATGTTGAGCTAGAGACATGAGAAATAGCTAGTTCTCACAATGGAGGTGATAAATTGCTCTTTCGAGGGAAAAACTCCCCTCTTACAGCAGCTTCTGTTGTTCCACCTGCAGAGCAGGTGTTGGGGGGCCTCAATGTCCCCATTTCAGCCTTTGAACCGGTAGTCTGCTGCTGCCAACCCTCTCTTATGTGAGCAGCTTTGGTAGTTCATCATGGAAACCATTAACTCCACCCCTTGAGGTTCCCTTGCAAGAGGAGCGAGACAATTATCCTAGGAGAAGTTCAACATTGAAGGGGAGCAGGGAGCAGTTGGATCGATTCCAACTGTGCCCCAACACGACGGACCTGCACCAGTTGACCCCGCCAACAAGGAGGGGGCAAACCAGGAGCCTATAGAAATTTGATGTTCTCTTAGGAAGGAAGTAGTGGAACTCCGCCAATAGGTAAGGAAAGAGGGCCCGCTCTTGCAGTGTGTCATTCCCTTCAGTGACGATATCATGGAAGAAGAGTTTCTTGTTCACTTTAGGGTGCCTTCACGCCTAAATGCTTACTATATCACCACAAGCCCTGCTCAACACCTCCGCAAGTTAGAAAATACAACCCTACTTTACAGGTATACTGACTGTTTTGATGTAGTGTATTTCTTACTACACTAACGAACTCTGCTAGTAGTTGTTCCGGCTGGGTCAGGTTGTTCTTTTGTAGATTTAGCTCTATTTTTGTATATCAGTTTGCTAATAGCAAGAAATACTGAAAATCGGCTCTCAGCCTTTTCAGGGTCAAATAGGAAGAAAAAGAGACCTTGAAGGCATATATCCAACGTTTTAAAAATGTTATTCTGGAAGTTCCAGCTACACACTAGGAGGTATTGATCATCGCTCTCATGAGGACCTTTGAGTCGGACCTCTCTTTGAATCGTTGGCCAAGAAATCACCAACTTTCATGACGCGCTAGCATAAGTAGAAAAATACATGAATTTTAAAGGACGCACAACTAGTAAAGAAGGGAGACAACCGCGATAGTAGAAGGGATAATGACGACACCTCCTCCAACAAGAAAGAGGGGAACCAAAAGGACGGTTCAATCCAATTGACCCAAGAAACGAGCAATTCACCCTGCTAATCACTAGCCCGGCACGGGTATTGATAGAGAAGCACCTTACAGTATAGTGACTTAGTTTATGAAGTCTACCAACAGATGAGCTCAATGATACCCATTAGAGCTGGTAGACACCTCACTATATGGCTTTGCAGGGGAGTAGTGCCTCCGTTAGTATAGACTTTGTTCCCCCTATTCTTAGAGATAGGACCTAACAAGAAGACCAATATGATTCACTTCCTCATAGTGGATATCCTTCAGCGTACAATGTCATTTTAGGGTGGTTTGCCTAAACACTTCCAAGCCGTAGTCTCCATCTTCCACATGAAGTAGTAGTAAGGGAAGTTACTGGTGATCAGTACACATCACAGAAATTCTATGTTGAGTCCGTGAAAGGAGGCTGCAGAAAGGACATGAAGGTAGATCCCCTTCAGCTTCGTAAGAAAAAAAAGAAGAGAAGCCTATATAGTGCAACAAGAATTGAAATGACGTTCTTGCTGGAGTGTACCCGGCAAAAACATTGTTGAGTATCTAGCTGGTACCAGGAAAGCCATACAAAACTAACTAGATCGACTTTCAGTTGGACCTGAATTAGCAGGGTAATTAACTATTTTCTGGCATGTAAATGTGGATGTCTTTGCATGGTCAGCCCGCGGCCTGGTGGATGTCAACTCTAGTATCATGGTACTCAACTTTTAATTTGTATATATCGTACTCATTTATTAGTTAACTTTGATTCTGTAAAAAAAAAGAAAATTCAAACAATCCTTAAAATATCTTTATTACAATCATTCTCCTAAATATAATCTGAATTATTATAAAATTTTTTATTTGAAATAAGCACTACTCAAAATTTATAATTTTCATACTGACTATAGAATATGTATAAACTTCATAAATTTACAATCTTATATTTTTTACACAATTGGTAATACTTACATAATTTTTGCCTGTCCTTTTATATATGTTGAACTTTTTCTACAAAAAAATTATCAATACAAATTTAAAATATTACATCGAATGTAAAATATAAAAATCTATAATATAATTAAAATATAATGTTCTATATTTTTTAAGTAATGAAATGATATAATTTTATTATGTGGACATATAATTGAATAAAAATTTATAAGTTAGATAACATACTATTCTATAATATTATATGCATTATGTATTGATATATATTTACATGTACTTTTTAACATAATTTATTTACTTTGTACAATATATTTGCATATATTGAGCTTATAAATACTTTTTGCATTCCATAATTTATCAAACAATATAAACTGTAAATATTATTTTTAAAGTAAAATATGAGTAAAATTTTAAATCACTAAAAATAGTTTAGGAGAGATATTTTAATAAAATATATTTTAAGAAGTAGAATAAAAGAGTAAAAGGGTAAGTGAGAAAGGAACTTTTGTCTTATTATCGCCAAATTATTAGGTCAATGCTGTTTTCATTACCTTTCATACTTTACGGGTGTAAATGAGATAAAATGCATAGTTCAGCGGTGCAAAGTGTGTTTAACCCAAAGTTTAATTCTAAAATTAGGATCGAATTAATTAATAAATAAAACTTTCATGCTAATTAATTTATATTATTTAATATATATTTTAAACAATTTATTGCTAAATTCATTAGAAAATTAATTTTTATTTTTAAATTCATTAAAAAATAAAATTTTGTATATTAAATAATACATATTAATAACGAGAATTTTATTTATGAAATAACTTAATTAATGAATGTGGGAGCCTGCCTTCTGTTTTCCCACTTCTCAATTTCCTAATTTTTATTTGAAAAATGATCTTTGACATTTTCTCACCTTTCATTTATTTAACTTATCTTAACCTTGTTTTGGTAGTTTGGTAGTTCGTGGGATAGTGATTATTAATTGGTCAGGCTTGTCGTAGGTACAACCTTTATAGCTCCACGTGCTGACTCCACCCACCATTTCTCTCAACATTCATTGCGGACTTGACTATTGATAAGAATAGAATTGAGAATTAATATTCATACTTTTATGGAAAATTTAGATAATAATATTTCCCAAAAAATTTAAAAAAAAACATTAATGGTAATTTAAAATAAAAATCTTGAATGAAGACTGTATTATCCTGCACTGGTGTTTTTTCTTTTTATTTTTTTTCCCTTTCAAGAAAGCTTTATCCATAGTTAACTTAGATAATTTATTATATTAAAATAAATAAATTTTATAATTGAATTATATCGAAACAACGAAGAATTCTTACCTCTAGATAAAAAAAATAATAATAATAAAGAAAACCAACAATTCGTACCAAAATTCAAATATTTTATTTAAACGTATATTTGTATTTTCGGCATTACAATAAAAAGCAATTAATATTCGTGATAGAATGTTAAGTGATAGTTTCAAAGTTCTCTTACATATTTATATATATATATATATATTTAATGATAATAATAATTTTCATCTTGCCACTTTAAACAATTAGTGACACATCTTATCGTGAAAACTTAGTGAAAATCACTAAAAGGAATATGGATTTTTTTTTCTGCGGTTAATTCATATTATAGCAAAAAGAAGAAACGCATGGCAGATACAAATCAACCAAGCTTCAAAACAATAATTAGTTGTTGTTTCTGCAAGTGTAGCCAAAACATTAGTTATGATCAAAATTATGGTAAATGTTTTGGCTATCGTTACGAACCTCAGTGAATATTGATTAATCGTGATAAAAATTTAAGTTTCTACTTTGATTTATTTAACCGTGGTTAATAGTATAAATTTACTATGACTTTTAAATTGTAAGAAATTATAGTGTAGAGAAAACACAAACTTTTGTAGTGAATAGAACTAATAGTACGTAGGTAAGCCACTCAGAGGATTTTTGGCTAAACTTATTTAAAAGATCTTTTAAGTACATTCACATTTTATAAGATAATAGATTTTACATATTTATAAAATAATTTTATGAAATCTTTGGATAAGATAAAATTATGAAACTTACACAATCTTAGTAATGAAGATTTTGTAATAGAGTCCGAGGAAAAAGAAAATCTTAGAAATAAGCCGCACCGTCTTACTTTCCTTAAAGAGCCTGTGAGCTCCTAATATCTCTTATTCTTGGAATTTATAAGCTTTTGTTCTTAAAAAATTTACCAAACGTTTTATGGCATTTTATAAACTCTCAAACATCTTATAAGTATTTTAAACAGTTCATCCAAACACCCTCTTACAGATTTTTTTACTGCAAATACTATTGTATCTTCTACTCCATTCAATATATATATATATATGACATGTGTATAAAAGAATTTCAAAGTAAAGTATATATATAATGTCGTTTTTATACTCATAATATATATATATATATATATATATATATATATTAAATGTAATAGGAGTACAATATGATTTGGAATATAAAATGCAACTCCTACTCCCCGGATCAAAGCATCAACATGCACTAGGATTTGGTACTGCATTAACAACACAGATAGGGCTAGCTAATTTGTCATTTCATCTATTTCAGGGGATATTTTCAAAGAAAAAAAAAATTCAAATATGTAAAATTACCATTTTGTCCCACTCCCTTTTTCCTTGGGTTGCCACCATTATATGTATGCATCAGATCTTTTCTTCCCTCCGCAGAGATAACCATGTATCCTCTCAAACAAACTCATGCAAGTACTTCCCTTCTCTCTTCTTCCTCAGCCTTCCATGAAAAACTAGCTACACCATGGAGTAAATCATGCCCACCGAGCACTAATTACTTGCGACCATCCTCCAAGAAAAGTACAATCATCAAAGCTTCACTGTCGCTGCCCCTCACCAACTCTTCCAACACTTTACCACTCACTCCTGAAACTGAAACTGCAAAGAAGGTACAGCAAAGATCAGCTGCGAATGCATGCCCTCTTACTCCCATGGATTTCCTGGAAAGGGCTGCTGTTGTTTATGGAGATTGCCCGTCGATTCTCTACAACGAGACTAGCCGTACGTGGGCCGAAACCCATTCCAGGTGTGTGAAACTGGCTTCCTCCATCGTCTCCCTTGGCATCAAGAAGGGCGACGTGGTTTCCGTTGTGGCGCCGAATGTTCCCGCCATGTGCGAGCTTCATTTTGCCGTGCCGATGGCAGGAGCTATCCTGAATAATATCAATCTCCGCCTGGATGCCAACGCGATCTCCAATATTCTCCAGCACGCCGGGTCCAAGCTCTTGTTCGTGGATTTCCAGTCTGCGTCTGTGGTCGAGGAAGCGGTTTCCATGTTCCCGTCGGGTTTATCGCGCCCTGTTTTGGTCTTCATCGATGATCATTATGAGAATCATGTCAATGGTTCGTCTACCGTGAAGATCAATGGACATCATCGTCTTGATTATGAAGAAATGGTGGGAAATGGAGATCCGGGGTTCAAATGGTTCCGGCCTCACAGCGAGTGGGAACCGATTACATTGAATTACACCTCCGGGACCACTTCTTCTCCCAAGGGAGTGGTTAGCTGCCACCGGGGAGCTTTCCTCATATCAGTAAACTCTTTGCTCGACTGGGCTGTTCCCAAGCAGCCAGTCTACTTGTGGACCCTGCCCATGTTCCACGCTAACGGGTGGGGCTACGTGTGGGCCATGGCGGCTGTTGGCGGGGCTAATGTTTGCCTCCGCCGTGTCGATGCACCTTCTATCTACCAAGCATTAGAGAGGTACAAAGTGACACACATGTGTGGTGCACCGGTGGTGCTCAACATGTTAACCAACCACCCCGGAAGAAAACCTCTGGATTCTCCCGTCCACGTAATGACTGCTGGGGCCCCACCTCCTGCTGCCGTGCTTGGCAGGGCGGAATCGCTCGGGTTCATAGTAAGTCACGGGTATGGGTTGACGGAAACTGGCGGGCCGGTAGTGACCTGCGCGTGGAAGCAAGAATGGAACAATTTGGCAGGCCCGGAGAGAGCCCAGCTGAAGGCAAGACAAGGAGTGGGGATGATCGGGTGCCCGGAGGTCGACGTGGTGGAGCCTGATTCCGGCGAGAGCGTGGCCAGAGATGGTTGCACCATGGGGGAGATCGTGCTGAGAGGTGGCAGTGTAATGCTTGGTTATCTGAAAGATCCAGAGGGAACATCGAAATGCATGAGAGAAGACGGGTGGTTTTACACCGGAGATGTCGGAGTGATGCATCCTGACGGGTACTTGGAAGTGAAGGATAGATCCAAGGATGTGATTATTTGCGGCGGAGAGAATTTGAGCAGTGTGGAGGTGGAGTCTGTTCTGTACAGCCACCCGGCGGTGAATGAGGCAGCAGTGGTGGCACGGCCGGACAAGTATTGGGGGGAAATTCCGTGTGCGTTTGTGAGTTTGAAAGAGGAGGTGTTTGAGAAGCCGACGGAGAAAGAGGTAAGGGAGTTTTGCAAGGCGAGGCTGCCGCTGTACATGGTGCCAAGAATGGTGGTGTTCAAGGAGGAGCTTCCAAAGACATCTACGGGCAAAATCCAGAAGTTTTTGCTCAGAGATATGGCTAAACACTTGCAAAAAAGAAAATTTTTGTCAGAATTAATAACCAAACAAGCGTGATAAACTTGCTGTGTGCTTGGTTATTTATTCTGAATTATATATCAATTATATGATTGGTTCAAATTTGACCGAGTTACGTCCGGACTAAAATTTCCCATAGTGGAAAATCGTAATAAAACGTTTATGCCCATCCTTGATCACTAAGTAGAATGCATGGATTTCTTTAAACTAGTCATTAATGCAAATAAAGAGAGAGAGAAAAAGAGAGAAAGAAGTAGATGAAATTATTAATACCTAAGGTTATTGCTGCTGCAGTTCATATATTTTTCTCTAAAAGTTGGCAAAGTTTCTATATTGAATATATGAAAATACTAAACAGAATAAGCACTTTATGATCACTACAAATAGGTTTCATCGTAAAAATATGCCTTATTGTCACGGCGTGTTGCAATGGATACATTACTAGTTAATGATGAAATTTGAACCGGATTTTGTGATGAAGTTTCTGCCACCAAAAGATAGTATAGTGCAATTTAGGTTTTGTGACAAAAATATGCTATCGCAAAATTTACGACAGGATGTTGCAATGTTGTGACTGATCCTACGTGTCATTCCAATAATTGCGATGAACTTGTGATGTAATTTCAGTGACACGTGCATCAATATTTTTCATACGAACTCGCGATGTTCAATGGATGTAAAATCTCTGTTGCAAATCATATTAATTTGAGACATGATGTACTCAGCCTCACGGTCGCTAATAGCTCAAGTGAAGGATGGTTTGCAACATGCATTGAAAATCTATTGGTCAACCGTGATTGATCATCATTATGTCCTCCATCGTAACATAAGAAGTGGGATCTGCGTTACCAGAAGCCGATAGAATAGAGTTACGACCTGCAACCTTTAGGAAAGATAAATCAAGTCTGACAGCATTAAAAATCATCCATCGGTCCCAATTCATCTACTGGTAATCATCCCAATAGTCATCATTTGAGATGCAATTGAAGCTGGCTCATTAGGATCATCAAACTCCAATCACTATCCTCGCCATTGTGTCCAATTATAATGGTTGTTCACAAAACCCTTTCAAAATAGGTCATATGTGGTTTGGAACTTACTGTTGTCGCAGGTCATGTAATCTTTTTCATTGTCCATATATCATGTAGATCTTTAACGCAATTTACAAAATCATAAACACCACCTCAAACTCAAATCTAATTCCTTCACTTCGGGATAGGGGTTTCTTGTACATGATTTTCTCAATTGTCTCAACATCGTTACTTAAACATTATCTAAAAAAATATATAAATGAAGTACACATATTTATCATACAACACAATTGCGTATTTTTAATACCAAATAAAAAGACACCTATTTTCACAACAACTGACATAATAGCATACTTAAATGAACCACACTTTCATTACCCATAACATATATGTTATTTCAAGAAATAATAATTAAAATACTCTATTATTTATGCTGAGATATAAAATACACAACATAATAGAAATACGAAATACAATTAAATTCCATCTAGCTAATGATGCTCCGACCAGTTAATTTTACACACGACATGTTGATTAAAATCTATCGTCATATAATTATAAAGAACCTATGTATGTATACATATTAGTATAAGAGCGTAAAAACGCAAATAAGATGCTATTACCTATATGTCATGATGTTTGAGATGGATGTGCGACGGATTTGCGACCACATATAACATATTCGTGGCAATATACCCGTTTTAATTATGTTGGTTTTGTAATGGAAGGATATTGCCGTAATGTTATCATTTGTATTATGACACAACATAATTAGTCCGGACTATGTTTGTTGCAAACGAATTGCAAATGCTGTCAGCAAGCGACGCGAATGATGGATTTTGCAACGCCTTCCCCCTTTCATCTTATATGTCTGAAATCCATCTCAAATTTGTCTAATACCGTCATGAATTTGCGACAGATGTGTTTTGTCATAATTTTTTATACAAAATCTTGAGAAAATGACGTTTGTAATGGATTGATGGCAAAGACACTTCCTCTCGCCGAATTCTGACACCATCTTTTACGATGTGTTTCGCGACAATATATACCTCTAGTTGCAAGTTTCCATCACAGTGTTGCTACGGAATTTGCGACAAAATTGTGCACTTGTTGGGCCCTGTCGCAAAGTCATTGGAAATTAGTCCATCCGCTGTTGCAATAAACCTGTTCTTTTCTGTACATAGTGACACATCAATTCTTTTTAAATGTTGATAAAACGACACAATTTAAGATAGTACCTGAAATATTTATATTGACATTAATTGTATTTGCAAAATTTCACACTGAAGAAAAATAAAAAAAATGCAAACAATATATTATAAACGAGCAATTTATACTCTTATTAACAAATAGCGATTTACCTTCCTTTATTTTGTAAAATGCAGCAATTCACCCCCCTATATTTTTTGAAATATAACAATTTACCTCCTTAGATAGGGAGGTAAATTACTTCATTTTAAAAAGTAAAGAAAGATAAATTGCTATTTCTTTTTATTATAGAGAAGTAATTTATTCATTTATAATATTATTGATCTTACTCGAATTCAGCGACCTCGAAGGTTGACTTTTTGGAAAATTGCTAACTCCATCAAGATCAAGTATTGGGTTCCTGAAAATAAAACAAGAACGTGAAGCTCGTCGGATATGTCCCCAACAACGACCCTCCGACGCTCAAGTTAGTGTGATCGAGGTAAAAATATGCGATTAGAGGTTGTAGATCGAAAAGTCTTACATTCAGTTAACTCAAAATATAGCGTCTCGGGTTATTTATAGGGCACATGTAGATATTGTTGTATGGTTCACGTGTCGCCATTCGATAAATTATCACTGTCGATCGAATGGCTCTTGTGTCAGGGTCTTCTCACAATGCCCGAATGCGGGTTTTTGGTCACCCGAACCGCCATTTCCCCAATGCGCGGGTCAAGTGTGTAAATGACTGGATTGCCCTTCATTAAGAGCATTTTAGGTATTTTGCATATAAACTGGATTTTACCCATCAATCATATAGAGATAAATTGCATTAAACCCAAAAAGAATAAATACATCTGCCTATTCTACTGAGAATGCAAGAGAAGTAGGCCACGGATTATATTGCCTTACCTATCTTCCTTTGCTGCATGCCTAGTTCTACTTAATTACTCTCGTGTTCAGGCACATGCAGCGGAAGTTGTCGTCCAACAGCTAGCGGGGCCTGTGATCTCCGTCAATGACATGTCAAATTAATAAATTACAGTAACCTGTCAAGGCATACCGATTTCCCTGAATTGAAGGTAACATCATAGTTTTAGTTACGTAGGTTTAGGGGTGGTCATCGCCGTCCTGTAACTAATGTATTAACAATTTTAGCAATTTCAATTAATCAGCAGAACTCAACTGAAAATTTGTTGGAACATGTATAGTAAAATCTTATAAATTAATATTTTTTTTAAAATAATAAAATCTTTCGGTTTCAACTTGAGTCTTTGTAGGTAAGTTTTTCCTCCAAAATGTCTAAATCTAATGCCTCTTAAGATGCAACATACAAAATTGGCATCCAATTGACAAAAAAAACCACAATTTTCCTATTTTCCCCAATTAGTCCGACAGATTTTCTATTGATTTCTGTCCGAAAAACTCAACTTGTCACAAATCATAAATTATAGAAATAAATTTACAAGTACATTACTTACTGGACAACAGTTGTCAATCCTAATATACAGAACTAAAAATATAATTTTATCATGAGTTGAAGTTAGATTACCCCATCAAATTTTATGTCAATTTTTTTATTATAAATTAATGCAATATGTGCATACTTTATGTGCATTTTATATTCAGTATTTGTATATGTATTATTTGACAACAAACTCTCAGTTGCATTATTTTACCCTTCAATTTGTACACGTAATTTTGCTTCAAGTAGTGTTATATTCTGTTAAATAGTCAAAAAATTACTTAATTTTTTATAAAAAGTTTAATAATTTTTTTTTAAAAGAATACAGTTATGTATTTTAAAATTTTATTTACACACGTCGAATGTACTGAAAATACTAATATCTTTTTACTAATTAAATGTTTTGCAGAAGTTATTTTTACAAGTACTCTTAACATAGTTTTAGTTTAACTTTTAATTACATTTTATCGTTCAAACTATGTTAATTATCACACTGTTATTTAATATACTTTTTTTCAACTTATTATCTCAACTTTGTAAAATTTGTACTTGTCATATATAATCATTTTTCGATCAATTTTTCTGTCGAAAAAGCATCACATATAGTACACATATCATAATTATGAAAATGTCATATGATATTTTTCACGTATGCACTGCATGTGATGTTTTTACGACAAAAAAATTGACAAGAAAAAGGTCATATATGGCTAAGTCAAAATTGAACAAAGTTAAGATGGTAAGTTGATACAAAAGAAAGAAGTTTAGATGACAAAGTGCAAAAATGACATAGTTCAAATAACAAAATATAATTTATCCTAATAATAATAATAAAATTATTATAATAATACTATTAATAATAATAGTAGTAACAACAAGTACTACTACAACAACAACAACAACAACAATAATAATAATTGTGACGTTCGTAGAATTTTTCACATAATTAGAAGACTAAATAGTATTATAGATTAAGATTGAGATTTAATAAAATTTGAACGGATTAAATTGGAGTTCGTTATAATATTTGGGGATAAATTATATTAATTATAAAAATTAAAAAAAACGTAAAGAATATTTAAAAAAAAGATTTAAATTAAATTATAGAAAAAAAGAAAGAAGAAAGAAAGAGAATTGAAAAGAAAAAGAAAGGATAATGAATTGAGGGGAGGGGTGGGCCATCACCCACCGCCCCACCTCCCCATGATAAACATACCTCTGTATATATATATATATATATTACAGCAACCATAATTCAATACAATTTGTGCAATTTTCCTTTTCTTCTTCAGTTGACGCGCAGCGAGGTAAGATTTATATTTTAATTTTTATTAATTTATATAATTATATTATTTAATTATTTCGTTTATTAAATGTTGTTTGTATTGATCGATATACTATTTAATCGGAGTACTTTATGATTTTGGCTATTTAAATTAGTGTCATATTAAATATCCCATTTGATATAAAAATAATATAGTTGGTTAATTAAATTATTAGATTTATTAGATCTAATTATTATTATAGCTAATTTGCACAATTCCATTAAAATGATTAATCAAATATGTAATTCCATGTATTGTTGTTTAATTAAATTATATAGCGACGATAAATTGATAGAAAATTCAAAAAAATGTTTCAAAAAATTATATTTAAGAAATATTATGTTATTAAAAAGAGAAGATGAGGTTTTAATGATAATCTAATATAGAGATGTTATTAAAAACAATAGTTATAAATATATAAGGGGTTTGATTAAATGAATTTTTATGAATTAGTTGATAAATTAAAGATATGTTTGAGAAGCTTCGAAAATGTAGTTATTTAAAAGAAAATAAAACAGGGGTTTGGGCTTTAATATAAATGAAATATTAAAAGATTGGTGAAAAATGTACGAACATTATATAATATTTTATTTGGAGTTTATAATATTCTAAATATATTGATTATACATATAATATTCTATTATATGACGGGACAACAAAGTAAAGGGTTGAGCAGTCCCTCGTGAAATCGAAGCATTTTGGGATTTAAGGTATGTATAACTAATTGGATTTATATATATAAGCTATATGTGTAGTATTTTATATATTATATATATTGGTTTCTTGGATGTGATTATGAACTTGGATTTATATTTATATACGTGGATTTTGTATATTAGTTGTTTATATATTTAGTTGTGGATTATTTGTTGGATTACTTAATATCGGTGGAATTGCTACTATGCGTCATATGTGCTTGTAATCAATGGACGTGAGGGTGGTATGATTATGTGATCGTATAATTGGTTGTTGCATAAAATCGAATTGAGAAGCTATTACTGATAAAGTAATTATTATAGAGAATAAAATGATGAAGTAATGATATTGCCGTTGTAACTTGATATAAAAGATGATGCTTACCTAGTTGGGAACACAGTTAATGGTTTATGATAATATGATTGAAGATGACGTGATTGATTATGTGATATGAAAAATAAATGAATTAAACTAGGTACCATGGCGCGTAGGGTACCAGGGTATTCCGGGTAGCGGGGATTATCCTGTGTTGTTAGCTGCACACTGAGGTGGTGTGGGGGTATTATGTTTGTTGTGATGTCTTGTGCTGATATTGTTACACACTGGAGTAGAGAGTGTAGGGATATTACATACAACGGGTATCCTGTGTTGTATATGATATGATATTGATGAGATGATGATGGCCGACAAAATTATTGACTGATGTACGCCAACTAGAGTAAGTAGGGGCCTTAGTTAATAAACGATAACGTCAAATATTATATCGTGGGTTGATTTACAATTGTGGGTATATATTATTCCTTATATCTGATGTCGCTATATGACAAATGACTGTTAGTCGATGTTACTGCTTGTATGTGATTTATTGCCTGTGTATATATATAGACTGGTTAGCTATACTTATTGAGTAGGTAGTTCATTACTTGCCACGTACTTTTCAGGAAATAGGCCACATTGACTAGCCACATCGGACTTCGAGCCGAGCCGTGGACTTTATTAGGTGAGTCAGCCGTGACATCTGAAGCCAAAGTTTTTGGCTGTTTCGTTGTTAAATATTCTAGTCTTTTATCGGGTTTGTGTTTAAAATTGTGATACTACTTTCCTTGAGGTTATGTACATAAGGACGTCTAGTGAGGCTAAATATAAATTTTTGGTGGTATGTATTATCTTTTGTGATATATATATTATATTGATAAGTTAGAATTTATTTTACGGGTCGAAAGGGAATTACTTATAGAATGAGTTCTAATTAAAGAAAAGATGAAATAGTGATAATTAGATGTAGCGAGTAGGGGGTGCTAAATTAAGTGGTATTAGAGCAGGTCTACGTTTTTAGGATAATGGGTTGACTGTGAGATGTCCCTAATGATTGAATTATTTAATGTAGGATGGCTTCTCAAGGTGCACGTGCTGACTGAGTAGCTAGTAGGGAAGAGTCAGCGGAGTCCGTAAAGGGTTCAGTGGCACCTGCAAGTGCAGTTGGGGTGGAGGTAGGTCGAGAGGATGGTGCTGATGCTCCAATTCCTCCCGGTGGTGCTCTTGTGGTAAGATTACCACCAGAGTATGCACAAATATTTTATATGGCTTTTCAGGTCTAAGCACAAGCTCAAGCGCAGTTACTTACAGAGGCCTGCTCATCCACTCCATTGCTAGCACCAGTAGTTCCTACAATTGATCGTAATTATGAAAGAATCCAGAAGATGGGGGCTACAGAATTTGAGGGTACCCTAGACCCAGAGATTGCTGAGAGATGGTGGGAAAAAGTCGAAGATGTGATGAACTTAGTAAATTGCACTCCAGAGAATCGACTTGAATATGTTGTTTCTTTGTTCGTGGGGAATGCCTTGATTTGGTGGAGGTTTGTAAAGAGGGGATATGAGCCAAGTGAAATAACTTGAGTTGAGTTTCAGAAAGAGTTTGATGATAAATACAGACCCAAGATGTACCGAGATAGGAAGAGAATGGAGTTCCTAAATTTAGTGCAAGGGGATAAACGGTGGCAGAATATGAACTCCGTTTTACGGCACTAGTCAAGTATGCACCAGAAGTAATAGTGACGCAAGAGGATTGTTGTTACTGTTTTGAGCAGGGGCTACGTCCAGAGATCAAAAGAGGCCTCGCAGTCAGAATTACAAATTTTAAAATTCTTGTTGAATTAGCATTCTGGATGGAAGAAGCAGTAATGGAGGACAAAAACAAGGGGGAAGAGAAGAGGAAATCAACGTACGCAATAGAGGAATCGAGTAGGTTGACCAAGAGGGGAACCAATCGCTCATTCTCAGGAGGAAGTGGGAACTTTACACGTGGTGGTCCCATTTTTTGAGGAAGTAGTGGATCGAGGTTTGGTTGATCCATGGGCTTTAATAAAGGTTCGTTCGAACGCAGCTCAGTTGCTACGTCTTCTACTGGATCAGGAAGGGGAGCTGGACCGAGTTATGGTCGAGGACTAATTTTTTCTCTGAGCTGTTCTACCTGTGGAAGACAACATCAAGGGCCATGTTCGAGACGAGATGATATAGCAGACTTGTTATCGCTGTGGAGGTAGAAGACACATAGCCAGAAATTGTTCCAGTCTGACTTTGGGTGTGGTTAAAAGTATTACTAGCGGGACTCAGAGCCAAAGCGGTGTTGGGAGTAGTGGCAGGGGAGCAAGAAGAGGTAGAGGCAGAGGTAGAGGCACTAGCAACAGAGATAGTGGCTACACTATTAGTACCGGTATGAGGGGGGCTAGAGCACAAATTACGCAGAGACAGGCCCAAGCAAAGATACATAACATAACTAGAGAAGAAGCCCCAACATCGAATTACATGATATCAGGTACGATATTGTTATTTGACATTGCGGCTTATTTTTCTATTTATCCTGGTTCTACACATTCATATATTTTGTCTAAACTTGCATCTAAAATACCAGGAGAGAATAGCCCGTTGGGATATAATTTGATGGTTTATTTGCTCGTGGGAGGGGTATGGTAGTGAACAATGTTAGGAAAGGGAGCTTAGTTAGAATCAGAGATGTAAATTTACCTATAGACCTTGTAGTGCTGGATTCGAAGGAGTTTGATGTGATTTTGGGGATGAATTGGTTAGCACAACATAAAGCAATAGTCGACTGTTATAAAAAGGAAGTGATGATCGAATGTTCTGGTGAATCAAAAGTAATATTTATGGGGGATCGTCAGGTGGTACCAATTTGTGTAATATCAGGCATAGAGGCAAGACGATTGATGTTAGAAGGTTGTGAGGCGTATCTAGCCCATGTGGTAGATAGCGAGAGGGTTAATCCCACATTGGAGGAAATTCCGGTAGTGAGAGACTTCCCTAAAGTATTCCTTGATAACTTACCATGTTTGCCACCGCATAGAGAAGTGAATTTTGCCATAGAAACACTCTCAGGAGTTGCCCCAATTTCTATTGCACCGTACAGAATGGCTCCAGTGGAATTACATGAGCTCAAAAAGCAAATCAAAGAATTATTCGAGAAAGGGTTTATTAGGCCGAGTACTTCGCCGTGGGGAACACCAATGCTGTTTGTGAATAAGAAAGATGGGAGTATGAGGTTATGCGTCGATTACCGCTAATTACATAGCGTAACAGTGAAGAATAAATATTCATTACCGAGGATTGATGAGCTGCTAGACCAATTAAAGGGTGCTACAATATTTTCAAAGATCGATTTGAGGTCTGGGTATTGGCAGTGGAGAATAGCAGAGAATGACATACCGAAGACAGCTTTCCGTACTCGTTGTGGTCATTATGAGTTTCTGGTGATGCCCTTTGGGTTAACAAATGCACCAGCGGCATTCATAGTATTGATGAACTGTAGATTTCAGGAATATCTGGATCACTCCGTTATTATTTTTATAGATGACATCTTGGTATACTCGAAGGATAGAGAAGAGCATGAGCAACATCTGAAGATAGTCTTACAGATTTTGAAAGATGAGTTATATGCTAAGTTAAACAAATGTGAAGCCTTCTCCAGGGGATACTTTTTATGTCTACCTATCAACCACCCTACAAGCAATCAGCTCCATGCTCATCCGCGAAGAGGGAGAAAAGCAAATGTCGATCTATTACATCAATAGGGTCCTTAATGGAGCAGAAGAACGGTACACCCCCATAGAAAAGATGACCCTCGCATTGGTCACCACTGTTAGGAGATTGCGCCCATATTTTCTCTCACATTCTATCGGTGTGAAGACCAACTTACCCTTAAAGCAAACACTAGGCAAACTGGATACCTCAGGGCGATTGGTAAAATGGGCGGTAGAACTAAGAGAATATGACATCTCATATATACCCAGAGCCAGCATTAAGGCTTAGGCCTTGGCCGATTTTGTCTCTAAGACTACAGGAATGTCAAAAGAGGATACCCCCCAAGCTGAGAAATGGTTGTCACACGTGGATGGGTCATCTACCTTTTAAGGTAGCGGTGCAGGCATAGTCCTCACCTCACTGGAAGGCGAAGACTTGGAGTTTGCAGTTAAATTTGAATTCAAAGCCTCCAACAATGAGGCTGGATATGACGCATTTGTGACAGGACTCAGAATTGCACACGACGTAAGAGCCAGATATGTATAAGCCTATTCGGACCCCCAGTTGATCGTAAAGCAAATAGAAGGCTCCTATGAGGCCAAGTGGAGAACATGATCCAGTATCTCAAATAGATAGCAGAACTCAAAACAGGTTTCATGAGTTTTCAAATTATTCAGATTCCAAGAGAAGAAAATTTAAAAGCTAACTGCCTCTTTAAATTAGCCAACGGTCTAGAGGATTGTAGAACGAGACGTATCACCATATAATACCTCCCTTAACCAAGGGCCCCAATCTGCATTGAAGTCGTGTCCTCCTCGGACGACTGGAGGGCCCCCGTCATCCGATGGTTGGAGGAAGGACTCCTCCCGGGCGACAGGTGAGAGGCTGCTAAGCTTAAGGCCCGAGCCTCTCGTTTCCTATTGCAATGGGGATCCTCTATAAGAAATTTTTCATACATGTTTTGCTCAGATGTCTATCTTAGCCAGAAGGGGTCCATGTCCTAAACGAAATACATAGCAGCTGTTGTGGAACACGTGTAGACACCTGGATGCTTGCCAACAAAGCACTGCGGGCAGGGTACTTTTGGCCCTGCATAAAGCAAGACTCAAACCAACTTGTGATCAAATATGAGAAATGTCAAAAACATTCCCCACGATCAACCTGCAAAGCGCCTCAACCATGTTGTCACCCTGTCCCTTTGCATAATGGGGGATAGACATTGTGGGACCATTTCCCTTGGCACCTGGCTAAAGGAGATTTCTGATAGTAGCTATCGACTACTTCACTAAGTGGGTGCAAGCTGAGCCACTCGCCTGCATCACGAAAACATATGTGATGAAATTTATATGGAAAAACATCATTTGCCGCTTCGGACTCCCTCGAGAAATAATCTTAGACAACGATCCAAAATTCCAAGTTTACAAAATACAAGACTAGTGGAAGGGTCTGCATATCAACCAGAGATTTACATCAGTAGTACACCCCCAAGCCACCAGGCAAGTAGAGGTCACCAACTGAATACTTGTTCAAGGGATTAAAAGATGTTTAGAATGAGTTGGAGGAAATTGGAAGGAAGAGCTAACCAGTGTCTTATGGGCATATCGTCCCTAGAGGATCTATAAGAAAAAGCCCCTTCACCATGGTTTATGGGACCGAAGCAATCATCCCAGAACCCTCCCATAGAATCTTACATTTCTCAAAAAAAAAAAATAACATGGAGTTGTTAAAAGAAACTTGGACCTCATCGAAGATCTAAGGGAAAAAGCTTTCATTCGGACCCAAAGGTATAAAATCACTATGATCAATGCTCACAATAGAAGTGTAAAGACACGAAGCCTTCAAGTAGATGACCTTGTGTTACGAATGGTAGATGCATTGAAACCAGTGGAAAAATTGGACCCCACCTGGTAAGGGCCCTTTAAGGTTACAACAGTAATAGGACGAGGTGCCTATGAATTGGAAGACCCCAAAGGACATCCTATCACAGCCATGGAATATTCATAACCTCAAGAAATACTACTAATGAAGAAGGTTGCTCCCATTCTAAACAAGACATCCTACAACAGGTCCTCCTGAAGGACCCCTCCTAAAGATGTCTTCTTGTAGGGCATCCTACAATAGGTCCTCATTAAGGACCCTTCATAAAGATATCCTCCCGTAGGGCATCCTACAACAAGTCCTCCTGAAGGACCCCTTCTAAAAATATTCTCCAGCAGGGCATCCTTCTATAGGCTCTCCAGAAGGGCCCCTTCTAAAATTTGTCCTCCCAAGGGACATCCCTCAACGAGTCCTCCCGTAAGAATTCCCTTCATTAAGTCTACCTCTGCCAACGCCCTTCTCAAAAAAGGTATGATGCATTACATTTTGAGGCATAAAGCTTAGCTAGAGTAGGCCTTGCCAAAATTCATGCAGACTCCCATCACTAAAGCCACCTCCTAAGGCTCCTATCCTAAGCCATCATTTACTTTATAATTCATTACTTTTTATAAACATATATTTTATAATATACTGTTCAAACACTCACTTAAGAAAAGGGTTAAGGGTGCATCCTGCAAGGAAAAATGAAAGGAACCAACCCACCAAGAACATTCAAGGGGGCACCCACCCAAAGAAAGCAAGGGGACCTCCCTGCTTGGTAACCTTAGAAGGCACCTATTAAGAAGAATGACAAGAATCTCCAGTCAAGTAGCATCGTGGAGGCTCCTTTCACGAAAAAGATAGCACAAAGAGCCCTCTATTCAAAGAGGTTTTGGTGACCTCACTCCAAAAACGTAAGGGGGACCTCTCATCATAACAGAACCTGCAGATATCAAGACACCAAGAACTTAGCCTCATTCCCTAAGATGAACAACAAATAATGAAAGCGAGGACCAATCAAGTCGCATTACTAGACCCTTAGCCTAAAGACATGGCCAAGGGTGGATTGAAATATCCCTATAGGAGCTGAAAAATTAAAATTGTTTCATCCCCATTTCGCATTAGGGATAGCAATCAAAGCAAAGAATAAAATTGCTTTTCGTCTAGACCAGCAATCAAGTTACATCAAATTTTCACCCCACAAGTGGGTCTTCCACTTCTT
Organism: Sesamum indicum; assembly: GCF_000512975.1. Taxonomy (NCBI): domain Eukaryota; kingdom Viridiplantae; phylum Streptophyta; class Magnoliopsida; order Lamiales; family Pedaliaceae; genus Sesamum; species Sesamum indicum. The sequence continues at coordinate 1,900,062 of NC_026158.1, forward strand.
TCTTTGGAGGAGTATCAACAGCAAGCGAGTGGGCAATAGGAAGAGCTGTATCACAGGCTTGGGGAGGTCTTTCCTCCTTCCCTTCGGAGGCACCTTCTCCCTGGAGATCCCCTACTGTGGCAACAATTGCGGCTTAACAAGAGGGACTCCTTACTTCTGCCTCAAATTCCCCTAGTAGATTATCCAAATCTCCTTCTACGTGATATCACAAAAGATCACTATAAAGACAGAACCTGAGTCTGCGGGGAGGGCTCCCTCTCCTTGGTCAGAGGGTTCGGCAAATAGATCAGGTGTGTTGTATAAAGAGGTGGCAAGATCAAGGAAGGAGGGCTCCTCTCCTGCAGGGGGTACCTTTGAGCTTGAAACTGCTCCTTACAGGCCGAGAAATCGTACTCGAAGAAGTGCCCCGCTATCTTAGCCATCTCCTGCTGATAATTCAGAGACTCCTTGAACTCTTTCAATCAATTCTCCCAGTAATTTTTGCCCTCTTTAGAAAGGGGAAAGTCCATTACCACCATCTCCATTGCTTTCTTCAGGGCACCCTCATGGACGGCCGCCTCCTTCCTCAACTGCCTCACTTCCCTCTCCAATTGTTGACAGCCCCTATTACCTCCTTCATAGTCTCCCTCAAATTAGCATTTTCATTCCCCAAACGCTCCAACCTATCCTCTAGCTTACGCTTCTGGGCATCACTAGAAGGAATAGGAGGGATTCCTTGAAGTTTGGAGGAGAGCTCTTCATAGATTGAGGTCGCCTACAAAAAACACAAATCATCAATAAGACATGTAGAAGATGAAAGATATAGGCAAGAACATAACTTGAAGAGGTAGAGGACCCCCACTCCCTCTAGCTCTTCCTGAGAGAAAGGTAAGAACAACTGCTTATCCCCTAATGACAAGGTCCCCCTCATCAAGTTTGCCACCAGAGCCACTTTTCCTTTGTCCTATTCCAGTAGGTGATGCCTATGGAGATAGGCAGAGGGTGTACGAGAAGGCCGCAGGGGGTGGGGGATGCCAACTTTCTCCTTCCAGGCGGTGGCATAGAAGAGGTGCGAGAAGGAGATGTTCCCACAGAGCCGGTAAGAGGTTTTTCTTAGTTGCTTCCTGCCATGGGACCGAGTGAAAAGGAGGAAGAGGGGCATTTACCTTTCAACTCGTTGTTGGCCACCGTGCTTGATCACGCATGTGCAGGAGGAGGGGCTTCAAAGATCCATCACATGGGGAAAGACCAAGTATGGGGAGGAAGGACAAAGAAATAACTAACTTTTCAATGTTTGGGAGCATGAGGGAGGTGCAATAAGGATACTCTAGGGCAAGGGACAAAGCACAAGAACCCCTTCTCAGCCTTCTTAAGGCGATAACATGAGGCAAACGCATGAGCAGTCACAGGGTAACCATGAAAACGGAGAACCATAAAGAACTTGACCAAAATTTTAAAAGAATTCAGAATTAACTTATTCAAAGGAACTTGGAAGATAGGAGCAACCTCAGAATAAAATAAAGGGACGAGGAAGTGAAGACCTAACCTCAACTACGCGGTGAAAAAGCATAAATAGTTAGGGGGAGAAAAAAATGGACAACTCACAGGGGATGGTGTATACACAATAATCTCAGGTGGGACACGACACTCCTAAAGGAGTTGATTTATGGAGAAGGTTCAGAAGATGGAAGGCCCCAGATCCGAAGGCGACTGAGGAACCCTCTCCTCTTCCTCCTCCTCGACTAGAGGAATTTCTCTTGGGGAAGACCCAGAAGTCTACCCACCGGAGAGGACTCAGGTTTCTCGGCCTCTTCTGATGGAAACCTCACCCTCTCCTTTTCCGGGGATGAGCCTTCTTCTTTATTTTCCCCCTCCTGTTCCCCCTCATCAGTATCCTTATTAATCAAGCGAAGGGCAGCAGCAGTAGCCTGTCTTAAGCTCTTCCTCAAACCCCTCCCGAAATAGGGCGGGACAGTGTCCGCCCCATTGGAGGTGGCCTTTGAAGGATCATCGCTCAAGAAGGTCTTTCTAAGGAAACGCACAGACTCACTAGAGGAAGACATCATTTTAGAAAGAATGAAGAAACTCTGAAGAAGAAAGAGAAATACTTATAGAGAAAAACGAAGGCTGGCAGGAGGCCTTAATACTCTGAAAGAGAACTTTTTTGAGGGAGAAGAGGAACTCGAGAGGTTGTTGAGGAGAAGGGTTTTAACCCACATTTTCGATAACTGCCTTACTAAAGGGCAATTACCAACCGTGTGGAGAAGAGGCTGAAGGACGTGCGAGTTGCAGTTATCTGAAGAACAATCCTCCTCGCCATCATTACAGCCGTCAGATCAACCTGCCGAAAGCTGGTACCTCATCTCCCAAGGAAACCAAACTGCAACATATGGACAGATACCCGACTAAGATAGGAAGGTCCTCCCTTCGCAAAGATACCAAGGCTTTCCACTCGGGGAACGAAGGGATGCCCTCCTCCCTCAAGAATGAGAAAGTGTCCTCCCTTCCAATGAAGCAGGATCTCCTACTCTAGGGATTAGGTGGCATCCTTCCTCCTTAGAGTGGAGGAGACTGAATGATGGGTATGACCCAGAAGAGATTGACCCAATAAAAAGTACTACGCCAGATGTAGGCCCGCCAACCCAAGAGAGAGTCAGCTCTCCCAAATTGCCATGCTTGACTCAAGAAGGGAATAACCTACCATCTGGTTCGGCCCAAAGGGGAGGTCTACTACGCCTAGTCCAAGAGGTGCCCCTCACACCAAAGTCCAGTCAAGGAAGGGAGCCTACTTTGTTAGATATGGCCCAAGGAGAAAGCCCAGTCTGGAGGCCTTCAAAGCTAGCTTTTAGGAAGGAAAGTACCCTCAAGAGGTTGGACTCTTCAGCTTGAAATGACTCTTCACTCGATAGGAGTCTGCACGAAAAAGGAGTTCCCGTTCATCCAGAGATTTGCTACTTAAGGAATGGATAAGGAGGAACCTTATCCACGAATCTCGAACTTCTCTCTGATCATGTGGATTCCCCTCAGTATGACTCCTGTAGGAACTCCTCTATAAATAGGGGAGTTACTCCTCGACAATCATCCCCTTCCACACTCTAAATTCTCTTGCTGCTACTATATTACTCTAGTTTCCCATCATAATTCATTTTTACATTTATCTATTTTTAAATCATGGACTAACTTAAGCATTTGAGTGCTAACCTTTTGTTTTGCAGGTCCTCTTTCTCAAGAGTTTTCACTCAATTAGCCCAAATCCAATATCAAGATCCAAGAATTTTGGACACGTGCTAAAATCGCACGCATCATTCCTGTTCTTTTTTTTTCTTTTGCTAGGGTTCACCTTCTTGTCGGTGGAGGTGAACTCCGACGAAAAAAACGAGTGAAATCACAAAATCTAAAAAAAATATGTGATCAAAATGCTATTCTAAAAAATTAAAGAAAAAAAATACCAAATAATTTAAGTTATGATACAAAAAAGAAGATGCATTTAAGCCCCAAATAAATAACGAAAATGCTTTTGTGCAATAAATGACATTCTGATATGCTCTCAATCCAATCTCCAACGTGGGCGTTTCCGGCGGAAGAATCAGATGCACGGGTCTAACAAAAGAACAATTTTCTGTTGTTAAATCTTTCTCGGAATTCATTTCACTCCCTTCAGTCCAGAAAAAGCACCCAACTATTATTCTTAGCTTAGGATCTGCTGACATATGTCAATATCAGGGTCCGTAGCCCCCAATATCAAACCAAGTATCGGGCCGGCTTACGAATTTCTCTCCAGTGTCAGCTATGGGCCTGCCGAGTCTCGTTGGGCTGGGTTTCCATATTGTGCAGTTTGTTTACATTGGGCTTATCAACAATCCAACTAGTTAAAATTTAAAAAGAGACATGGACTTGGTGAGTCGTTTCACGAATTTTAGGAAGTGTTTGGGCAATTTGGAGGAGCAAGAACGAGTACTTAAAAGATTGAAATTTTATGAACAAATTTGAAATTATGGGTTTGAGTTTTATCGTATATGGGTATTTATTTTACTTTATGAAAGTATTTATTTTATTTTATATAAATTATTATAATTTAATTATCGTTATTAGTCATATTAATGTATTAGTTGATTTGAGGTATTGCTCAATGCATAGAGATGAATTATTGTAATTTCTTAATGTTGTTAGTAAAAACAGAGGTTAAATGCAAATTACACCCTTTTGTTATACGAAATGAGCAAATTAACCCTATGTAAAAAAAAAAAAAAAAACTAGTAAATTATCCCCTTGAATTTTTCATAATAAAGAAGTAAGCCCATCATGTGATTTCATGCCATTCACACCCAATTTTCAGATATTTTATTTTATTTAGTTTTAGTTATAAAATTACATTTACATTCTTATTAATAGCCGTTGAATTACACTGAATCTATAGCTCAAATTTAATTAATAAGATCAATAGTCCAAATTTTACTAAATTTGATCAACGATTTAGATTAAAAATATATATTTATATATATACATAAAATTTAGCTAAAAATATATGTATGATATATTTTCGGGGAAGTGGGTGGTATACGACGGGTTGGAGAAGGTGGGGTGAGGGGTTAGTTTTTTTATTTTTTAAATAAAAATATATATTATTATAAATATTATATATAATAATATTAGTATATATTATATTTAAATATAAAATAATATTTTATTTTTAAAATCGATTAAAAAAAACACCTAAAGCGCGTATAGTACACTAGGACAAATTATTTTATTTTTAAAAATACAAAAAAATAAATTTTATATTTTTCTTCATAAGGAAATATTTTACACATTCGGTATATTATAGGGGTTGGTATTCATTTTTTCCTTTTTCTTTATCAATGAAGTCCTTTATCTTAATGTTTAATATATATGTTTTTTTAGACAAATCTACAATATTTTAGGACTACTTATGAAAAATATTAAAATGTCAAGCTTCCATTAATAGTTTGAAACTTTTATTGAAAATTGAATTTTCAACAAAAAATTGTGTAGCAATTAGACTATGATAATTACACTTTTCATTTATGAGGTTTGGTGTAATTACATATAGACTTCCTGTGGTTTTGAAAAATTACATCTAGTACCTTTGAGATTTGTTTTTGTCTAAAATAGGTTCTTCCAATAATCAAAATTCATTGGATTTGTTTATATTAACAAAAAAAAAACCTTAATAAATATTAATATTTATCCTCGATTGATTTATTACTAGCTTATTGCAGGTCCAATAAATTTTTTGTTACTAAACCATCCTTATAACTATGAAGATATACCTCCTCATATGCATCAACGTGTGAAGATGTAAAAGGGTAATTTCGGTAATCAAAAGATTTATTTGGCTTACAATAAATCAATAAAAAGTCAATTCGGATGTAAATATGAATTTTATCTGTTGTTCTATATTAACATTATTAAATTCAGCAAATTTCGATTAATAAAAGAATCATTACTAGACAGAAGCAAACATCATGGATATTAAACATAATTTTTTAAATTATAAAAAATATACGTATAATTTCATTAAATTTCAAAGGAGAGAAGCGTAATTATCCCAATCACGTGCCTTTATGTTTTAGTGATGAAAAGTGTAGAGAAATTGTCATTTCCCGTGCATTGCGTTGGTGTTCACATAATAAATATTTACCCATTAATTAAATATAATGGAATAAAAAATTGAGTCTTGTGATGTGTAGATTGGTTTTCTTGCAGCTTTAAGTTTCTTTGAAAGAGACAAATGCTGATATCCACATGATTGGTGTGTTCGTTTAATAAAATCAAACTCAATCCGAGTCAAAAGATTTGAATAAATGAAATTTTGATTTGCAGGATAAAATGTCATATCAAAGACTCCTCAGAATTTGATGTAATTATATATACATTCTATGTGATTCAAAATTATAAAAGGTCCTTTTGTTATTTATTAAAAAAAAAAAAAAGTTGATCTTTACTGTCGATTAACTTATTACTGGCTTATTATATATCAATTTTTTTTTTCCGTTTAAACTATCGTTATAACAATGCATATATTCCTTCTCATATACGTTAACTTGTGAAGATATATAAAGGTAATTTTATTGTAAAAGAATTTATTTGATTTGCAATGAATCAATGGTAAATCAATTGGGGATGATTATGAAGGTTTATTTATTTATTTTATTAATAACAATAGATTCAATAAATTTTTACTAATGGATAAACTTATTTGTTTGACGGAAGCAAACCTCAGAGTGCTAAATGTAATTTTCTCAAAACATATAGTTTATGCATAATTACACCAAAACTTTTAGGGAGTATATATCCATTTCTTTATATATATATTTTGATTCGATATTTTGATAAACTATTTTTTTTTTCTTTTTTAAAAAACTAAAAGTATGGGTACATAGTATAGTTCGTTCATTAAGTTAGTATTTATAATCAATTTGTTTTTTTAATTTATATTTTGACGTTAGCACTCTAAAACTTTAATCAAAATCTTGCAATATTTTCACCGTAAAATAATAAGAGGAATAATATTGAACAAAAATTAAAGTTTAGAGACGCTAAAGACAAAAAATGACTAAAGTTTCCCTCCTAGTTAACATGGTCGACCTAATCCTATTAAAATACACCTATAATATATAAAAATTATGTAGAAAAAATCTTATATAGAAAAAATTTTATATAGAAAAAATAGATCTATTAAAATATAAAAAAAATTATTTATATCAATTTTATATAGAAAAATTATATTTTTAGACCATTAAATATGCTTAATATTAATTTTTGTCCGACAAATTAATCTAACTTTTATAAATCCATTAAGTTTTAAAATTGATGAAATTTAATTTTTTCAGTGGTCGAAATTTTAATTTTTAACCAAAAATGTCATGGCATGCCAAGTTGATATTTTTTGGAGATTTTTAGTTTTACGTGACTTTAAAAAATGAGTTGGATCACATGTTGGATAAAATTATGTTATATGAAATTATTATAATTTATAAAATTAAAATCATTATAATTAAAAAAGTAAAATTACTATTTAAAAAATAATAATCAAACACCCCCCACCCCACCTCACCGCACGAGTGG